>NC_064648.1:200812345-201116359 GCF_023864345.2 Schistocerca serialis cubense | reverse complement strand
GTCTGTGAAACTCACCTTAAGTCTGGCGTTCAAGTCTGGGCAGCAAATTACACCTGCTATCGGTTTGATAGGCCGACTCCTGGAGGCGGGACGGCCGTCTACGTACGGCGCACTCTGAAGCACCACTCTGTCCACCTCCCTGACCTCGTAGCCGCGGAAGCTACGGCGGTCAGTGTGTCCACACCAGTAGGTCAGATAACCTTTATAGCGGCCTATGAGAACCCACTTGCGGTTCTCTCCGACCAGGATGTCGACGCACTACTGACAGTCTGTGGGCGGGTTTACATTGCGGGTGACTTCAATGCGAAGCACTCGGAATGGAACTCCCGCCTCACGAATGCCAGTGGCCGTCACCTTCTCCAGCCTCCCCAGAGGAATGGTGCCATAGCGCTGGGGCCGTATGAGCACACAATATTCCCTGCTCGCCGAGGTCTGATGTCAGATGTGCTGGACATTGCCCTTGTCGAGGGTACTGGGCGACATCTCCGCCTCGACACGCTGTGCAGTCTTCTGATCGCGTGCCAGTGATCTACGAGGGGGACATCGTCGGTGCTGCACTTCCACTGCACCGCCCAAGCTTTAGGCGCCTGAACAGAGAGCGCTACCAAGAGGTGGTCCTCGCTCTCTTGGTAGACGTACAGATCCTACTGCAGTCGGCACTGACGCTGCCCTGCAATACCTCATCCAAGAGCTCCTCAGGACCCCCTTGCCTCCCGCCAGAAATCAGGGAGAAAAACAGACTCTTCCGTGAATGGCAACTGACACGTCAGCCTCGCACCAAAGCCCGCCTAAACCAAATGCGCTGTGAGAAAGGCAGCGGTTGAGGCTCACCGCAACAGGGAATTGGCAGACCTAGTGGCAACGCTAGACCCTGCGGACGGCAGCGCATAGCGCATTGCGAAGTAGTTTCTGAGATGTCGGCGACGTGTCCCACCTATCCAGGTAGGACAAGACGTTATCAGCCATCCGGATGAAAAGGCGAACGTGTTGGCTGACCATTTCGGGGCGTCTTTCACCCCTATGGAAGACGTTGTGGATGTGGAACACGTCCGCCTAGTCCAAACACAACTACCCACCTTCCTGGCAGCCAGGGAAGAGGGAGACGAAATAGAACCGGTATCGCTGGAAGAAGTGGCCGCGCAGCTGCGGACACTCAGCCCCAAAAAGGCGGGAGGGGATGACGGCATCGTCGGCATCCTCTTGCGCGAACTTCCAGCAGGGGCCCACCAGAACTTGACAGGCAACTTGAACACGATCCTGCGTATGGGGATCTACCCTTCCGCGTGGAAACGTGCGCAAGTGGTAGCAATCCCCAAGGCAAAGGAGGACACCCAGACAGGCGGCATCCTACCGTCCTGTGAGCCTTCTGCCCACACTGTCTAAGGTCTTCGAGCGGCTATACGCAAAGCGGCTCCTCAGGCACGTGGAAGCTGAACATCTGATTCCAGACGAACAATTCGGTTTTCGCAAGGGCCACTCCATCGTGCACCAACTCTTACGACTCGTGGAAGAGGCCATGCGAGCCCTGGAAACCCGGGACATTTGACTTGGTGTGGCATTACGGCCTCGTGAACAAACTTTTTGTGCACGGGGTCCCGACGCCACTGGGGTGTTGCTGAAATCTTATCTAGAAAACAGCACTTTCCACGTGCGCCTGGACGACGGAGTGTCCACCCAACGCCCAATTCGGGCTGGAGTGCCGCAGGGGTCCATACTCGGACCCCTGCTGTACTCCCTCTACACTGCTGACGCTCTGTGAGTGGCGCAAGTGGCGCTGGCGCTATATGCCGACGATACGGCGCTACTCGTCCACAGCATGAATGTTCTTGAAATGAGGCGCCGACTCCAGCTTGGGTGCGAAGAGCTTGAAAGGTGGTCCACAAAACGGCGGCTCAAATTCAATGCCGCGAAAAGCCAAGCAGTCATATTTACAAAACGACTGCTCCCACCTGATCTTGAGCCGGTCACGATCGCGGGAGGCCCCGTCCCGTGGTGCAAGATCGCCAAGTACCTCGGGGTTACCCTCGATCAGAGGCTGACGTGGCGTCCCCAAGTTCAGGACATAAAGGGTAGAGCTATAGGACGTCTATGGGCCCTGTACCCTCAACTCAACCTCGGCACTTCGCCGTCGCCAGGCATCACCCTATACCTGGCATTGGTCCGTCCAGTGCTGGAGTATGGAGCCGTGGTGTGGGGCAATGCAGCCGAGACACATATTGCCGAACTCCAGAGGGTGCCGAACCGGGCACTTCGGTTCGCCCTCCGGCTGCCACGGCGTTACCCATCCGCCCAATTACATGAGCAGACCGGGACCCCGCTGCTCAAGGATCGGCAAGACTGTTTTGCCAAGAGACCGATCGGTCACAGAACAGGCTCATACAGGCACTTGGCCACAATATCCACCGCAGGCCGACTACACGTTGGCCTGACCTGTTGCGAGCAAAAAAAAAAAACCTCTTAACAGTCAAGGGATGCAATGCACCCGACAGGCTGGTCCGAGTATGAGAGTCATGATCTGCAGGAATAGCGCTAGACGCTCACCCTGCCATACCACGAGCATAGGACCGCTCGTAAGGAAAAGTGAGTGAGTGAGTGAGTGAGGGCAGTCAGGCGTTGACCTAGTCTCCGTCAGTCTGTGATGCGAAGCCTTAGGCCCCCGCTTGTACGGGTGACAAACCAGGGGTGTTTTTGGGATGCGCCTTTATTAAGGCGTAGACGAGTACTCGCAGCAAATTGCCGCTGTTGAGCGAATCTATAGCTGCGGTGACGCCTTGGGGCCCCAGCAGCCCGCTGCTGGCGGCATCGATGCCGTCTCTTTGTTGCCGCCGGCCGCTTTTCCGGTCGGCTCGAGAGCCTCAGCTGCCGCAGAGAACAGTTCTGCTCCTCAGAGTGATAGGGCTATTACAGGTCAGGGCCTGGTCTCTGGCCAGTGTCACACGCCTGGTAGTCAGTCAGGACCAAGTTCTGCCAACGGATACGTAACGTTGACGGCAACGAAGGCGGCGACTGGTAGTCCCATGGCAGCCCTCGACTTTGCCTCCTTTACTCGCGTACGACAGCCTAACGGAGAGTACACAACAGAGAGAAGCACATCTGTCCAACCTACCAGCGGTAGGATGTCAATGGCCACACGATAAGCACAGAGCAGGCACAAGCGCTGGTGCAGCATCTTACCCCTGCACAGGGAAAACGCCTACCTGTCAGCATCCTCCCCAAGCCCAACGCAAAAAGACAGTTCCTAAACCCCCTCCTCCTGCTCAAAACAAGACGCAACATGCTAAAGAGCCCTCAGCTCCAGCTAAGCGTATAAAGCACGTAGTGAAAAGTGCCAAAAAGCACAAAAGAACTACCGTCAAGCGCAAGCAGCCAAAGAAAACTGCATCCAACCAACCGCCCACCACCAAGTCACGTACTCCCTCCCCCTCAGGGAGCGGAGACGAGTCAGACTGCCCCCTCGTCATTGACGAATCCCGAGATACCACTTCCGCAGACACAACCGAGCCGCAAATACCCGGCACCGACGGGGAAGGCTTCCAAAAAGCACGGAAAACCGCCCGCCTACCCGCGCCCCAGCAAGTGAGAGGTATTGCTTCCACAAGCAATAAATTCTTACCGCTGTCTGACGAGGACGAAGCGGTACCCGCGAGCAGCGATGCGCCACAACACACCCCCGCACCCAGACATAGACTCCCTCCCATAGTCGCAGAATTTAAGAAAAATTATGAGGAGCTACACTCCCTCATTAGCAACTGCCTCGGCGAGAAGCAGCTTACTGCAAAGTCCGCCGGAGGGGACAAAATCAAGCTAATGTTGAGGGAGCTGGACGACTACACCGCCTGCTCACTGAACACAAAGTCCCCCACTACACTTTCCCCATAGCCAGGCAAAGCCTAATGAAACTTGTAATCAGAGACTTACCACGTAAAGTTGGCACTGACGCCATTAAGAAAGACCTGCAGAGACAGGGTTATGAAGTAAACAGCGTCACTCGTATGAAAGAAGCCTACAGTGGTAACAAGTGGTCACTGTATCAAGCCAACTTGCCCGACACTCCCCAAAACAGGCAAAAGCAAATCACTCACGTCCTGTCAGTGCCAGTGATTATAGAACCATTACGCAGGAAAAGCGGCAACGTGCAGTGCTACAACTGCCAAGGACTAGGGCACGTTGCCAAGCACTGCGACAAGCCAACTCGGTGCACGAAACGAGCAGAAGGGCACCCCACCTCCGAGAGCAAGTGCGCCCTATGCGGAGAATCTCGCCACGGCGCCTTGTACCGAGGTTGCCGAGTGCAAAAAGAATACAGGCTACGCGCGCAGGGCACCAAGACCTCCGCCACACAAAACACCAACCGCGGCGCCGGTCCTACTATCTCGGGAGCGCCGACGAACCAACAACCGCGACAAACACGACCGACAACTCGATCGATATCGCGAGGTGGAGCAAGCTACGCGAGTGTCGTAGGCACTGACAGGAGTCAACAAACAAACCCCACACCACACCTAGCCCAGCAGCCGTTCACCGCTAACGGAGAAACGCCCAGGGAAGGCTCCTCCCCTCCAAGTCCAGTCTGCAGCCAGTAGCCTCAGCCCAGCACTTCTGAAGAGAGTGCAAATGCCCTACGGTCCACAGGAGTCGTGGAGCAAACGTTAGGCCTCCTAACGCAACTGCTCAACGAAATCAGGCAACAGATCGCCCAAATACTCACCGCCATAAAGTTGGTACTTCAAGGGTCGCATAACAATGCGACTACAGCAGAGAAGTCCTCCTCCCAGTGATGGATAGACGACCCCACATCCGAGGACTAACAAGGGGAGGCCGCCAATTGCGAAATTCAGATTCGATTCATACTGCGCATAATAAAAGCTCATGGCCAGAGGTGTAATGTGGCAAAGCACCAAGATGCACTTCTCAGCCGTTGTCGAGAAAATCGACAGTTAAAATAAACCGTTGCGGTGAAATGCCCTCTACGGTTAATAACACTGTGCAACAACCAAAAAAAACGTCATGGGTTTCTCAGCTGATTTAGACTAATTTTGGTGTTCTGAGTCCGAATATCACATTGATTTTGCTCTATCAGGTCAACTTTTTGAGATACAGCCATAGGCCTACATGATCATTTTTCCCTGAAATGTAAGCCTTTTTATAGGCTTCAATATGCTAATATTAGGGGTTTTAAGGGGATTATTCAGGACATATGAAAACAAAAGAAGCCTTTAAGATTGTAACAGTTAATCATTCCAATAGATGCCTTTTTTTCTTACTATAGTATAAAATTTAGTCTAATTTTTATTGTCTGACAGTCAACTGCATATTTCTATTACTATTTCAGATTGATATGGCTTCTGCGCGACGTTCATGCAAGAATAATCCAGACGTTTTCTGCTACATCTGCGGAGAATACACGCTTTCAGTGGACAGGAAGAACATCACGGGGTTTGTGAAGAACGCCTACCAGGCTTACTTTCAAGTCAAGCTGGGTGACCAAGATAAGCCCGGGGCACCGCACACGGTCTGCAAGAAGTGCGTGGAATACCTGCGGCGGTGGACGAAGGGCACGAAAACTTCACTGAAGTTTGGGATTCCGATGGTTTGGAGGGAGCCCTTTGACCATGCATCGGATTGTTACTTCTGCACCATCAATACTACTGGCATCAACCGGAAGAATCGGCACAGCCTCCAGTACCCCGACCTTCCATCTGCCCGCCGTCCAGTTGCTCACTGCGAAGAAATTCCTGTACCAGCGTTCACAGAGCTTCCTAACATCGACGACGAGGCCACCACTGCAGACGAGGGAGGATATATAGCAGACGAGGAGTATGAAGCACAAGATGGTCGGCAGCTCTTTTTACAATGTGAGCTTAATGATCTTGTTCGGGATCTCAGCTTGTCGAAGACTTCATCCGAGCTGTTGGCCTCCAGACTCAAAGAGAAAAATCTACTTGGCGAGGACGCGCGTATCACTTTCTTTCGTAGAAGGCATGAGGACTACATGGGCTACTTCTGCCAGGAGGAAGACCTAGTGTACTGCCGAGATGTCGCCGGTCTTCTTGTTAAACTCGGGGCTCCTACATACGATCCGAGAGATTGGCGACTCTTTATTGACAGCTGCAAGCGCTCTTTGAAGTGTGCGCTCCTCCACAACGGGAACGAGTTCGCCTCAATCCCTCTTGCTCACTCCACAACTCTCGTAGAGAAATATGAAGCAGTGAAGTACGTGCTCGACAAAATCCAATATGAGCAGCACCAATGGATCATCTGCGTCGACTTAAAGATGGTGAACTTTCTACTTGGTCAGCAGTCCGGGTTCACGAAATACCCATGCTTTATATGTACGTGGGACAGTCGAGACAGAGCCCAGCACTATGTAAAGAAAGTGTGGCCGCCACGAGAGCAGTTAGTACCTGGTGCGAGAAACATCATAAACGAACCTCTTGTTGACCGGGAGAAGATATTGATCCCACCGCTACACATCAAGCTTGGGTTAATGAAACAGTTCACGCGTGCTCTGGACAAGGATGGGAGGTGCTTCCACTACCTGTGCCGAGCCTTTCCGCGACTGACCATTGAGAAGCTGAAGGCCGGCATTTTCGATGGGCCACAGATACGGCAGCTCATAAAGGACACAGAGTTCGGAAACTCCATGAACACGTTAGAGTGCGCCGCGTGGAAATCGTTTGTGCAGGTGGTGAACAACTTCCTGGGGAACACGAAGGCAGCAAACCACGCCAGACTCATCAGCAGCATGACAGAGGCCTTTCAAAAGCTCGGCTGTTTGATGAGTATAAAGATGCACTTCCTGTACTCACACATGGAGAAGTTTCCTGAAAACCTTGGGGGCGATGAGCGACGAGCAGGGAGAAAGGTTCCATCAGGACATGCGCCAAATGGAGGATAGGTACCAGGGGAGGTGGGACGCAGTCATGATGGCGGACTACTGCTGGATGCTGAAGACAGACAACCCAGCAGCTGCTCACAAACGGGAATCGAAGAAACGCCGATTCATGCCGTGAACTCTGAACTTTTGTGTCACGTAACGCTCATTGTTATACTAATATTATGATAAATATGCTTATTTAATTTGATGGAGTAAATAAAAACTTAATGAATTTGCATACGTTGACGTTTATTTCTTGAGGAAAACGGAAAAAATCTTCCGGGGTTTCTCAGCAGATGATACAAAGAAATTTGTTTTTTTACGAAAAATCGATTTTTAAAAATTTCTGTAGCAAAAAATCCTGATCTGACAGAACAAAACCAAGGTCATTTTCGGACTCAGGGCATCAAAATTAGTCTAATTCAGCGGGAAAACCCTAGACTTTTTTAAAAAAATCTTTTTTTTTTGCCCAGTGTAATTTTATACAGCGTCGTGGCGCAGCGGTAAGCGCTCGGGTTTGTAATCGGAAGGTCGCCGGATCGAATCTCACGCCATGCAACATTTTTTTTATTATTAGTTTTTCGTAATTCAAATATATATATATATATATATATATATATATATATATATATATATATATATATATATATATAAACTATTAATGAATTGCTAATGCATTTTGGTGAAGGTGGATCGCTCTCCAATTGTACCGCCTCCATTTTTCCGTTTGTTTAACAGGGTGTACCAAAGCTCTCACGTCCGCACTGATTTTCGACGATGTTATAAGTTGCGCTAGGGACCGCATCTACCTTCTTTCGAAGTTAGCACGCAACTACACTTTTATGCGGCGGCTCGTTTCGGGCCATTCAACATCCGTCCTTCAAGTGTAACGAGCGAGTAACGGAGCTTATATTTCATACCTGCCACAGCAAATTTGTGTTCGTGGGGGTTTCTATTCTAATTCGAACGTTTGACTTACGCTATACGTATTCGTTTCGGAATATCGTTTCTACGTCTTCCGTTAACTGTACGTGGTTAACACTATGAAGACAATTAATAACATTTGTGAAATACAACTTTGTTTGCGGAAAACATAATGATGTTCGAAGTCGCCAGTTTTTCCACGGCAAACGACTTTCAACAACTTATTATATGCATAATTCTTGCAACTGATTGCCGAGAATATATATATATATATATATATATATATATATATATCAATTACAAAAAACAAATAATAAGAAAAGTTGCATAGCGCGAGATTCGATCTGGCGACCTTTGGATTGCAAACCCCAACGCTTACCGCTGCGCCACGACGCTGTAGAAAATTATTAATCGTAGAGTATTTCACCGCAACGGTTTCTTTTAACTGTCCATTTTCTCGACAACGGCTGAGAAGTGCATATTGGTGCTTTGCCACATTACACCTCTGGCCATGAGCTTTTATCATGCGCAGTATGAATTGAATCTGAATTTCACAATTGGCGGCCTCCCCTTGTAAGAATGTGCGTCTTCAACGCAAACGGCATCGTCGGACAAAACAACGAGTTCCGAGAGTTCCTACGCGATGAAAACATAGACGTACGTATGGTGGCCGAGACACACCTAACACCGGGTGTAAGGGTACCGGTACCTAATTACAACTGCTACACGACCGATCGGCCCACCGCTGGAGGCGGGGTAGCAACATACGTCAAACGCGAAATTCCCCACCATCAGGTTCACCCACCAGCAACTAGGCAAATAGAAACGGTGGCAAGAGAGAGTGCCAGCTGTCACAGGGCCCCCTCACAGTCGTTGCAGCATATCCCCTCCCTCCCACTCTGGAAGAGGACGACATAGCAGCCCTAGGTCAAATCAGAGGAACACTCTTCATTGGCGGTGACCTGAACGCTAAACATGCAGACTGGCACTCGCGGAACTCAAACAGAGCCGGTCGCCAGCTGCAACGACTCGCGCATGAAACATGGCACTTACGTGCCGTTTCGTTTCGAGGCCGCCGGGTCACTGGGTCCCAAGGTCGCCGTGCCGGCCATGGCTGTCACTGTAAGATGGTTGTCTTTAGACACTACCTCGGCAAGCACCCACGCCAGCCAAAAGTTGACGTCAGGAAAAGCTTTTATCTTTGCAGCCATTAGCGCCGCGACTTGTATATAAGGGACACTAAATCGGTGTACTGCACAATGTCTTCGACTGATATACAACCAGTTGCTACTAGCTCAAGGGATTGTACATTGGAAGAATTGTTTGTAAGTACACTACGGAACAATGGCTTCATTATATAATTTATGTAGAATGATTGTGATTGTACACTTACAGAATGCATTAGATTGTTTGCAATTGCATCTTCCAAACACTATATTACAAGATATTATATTACATTTCCGAAATGGGAAAATTAAGTATCAATTATCTCAATATAGATTACCAAACAATTATATTTTTGAAAGTAGTGTAAATGTGCATATGATATGTGAAATTGTAGTTGATGCCACTATTTTTGGAAGGAAATTTAGATTGAACAGACCAATGAACTGGTCAATAATATGTCATTTAGCTATGGCAGATATGCAACCATTTAATTGGTTTAATAGCACATTTAAAGTTCATGTTGAATATTATCGTATTAAATTATATATACCAACAGATAATTTCAAACAGATCAATATTTGTGAACCATGTCTGCATAAATTGTTGGAAACTAAGCCTAGAGAATTAATACGTACAATGTTTAATATCGATTCTTTGGCTTTAATTATAATGCCAACTGAATTATATGAAGGTGTATTTGCACCACCACTTGTAAAGAAATTTAACTTTTGGTGTGCATTATGTGCCAAAACGCCATTGTTCCGTAGTGTACGTAATGGAGGTTCTCTAGGTGCAGTATCCAATTCAGAAGATGATCATGAAATGATTTTCCACAATTTATTTGCAGCCTTTTAATGATGGAGAACATACGGGAAGTTGTCACATTGATACACTCGATGATGGAAGCTGCCTTGAACAAACCACCATCCCTCCGTCAGCTCATTTACCTGATAACAACTATCCAATCATCACTGGCAACAGAAGATGGACTTTCAGCAAAATACTTCAGCATGATTCTGAACTTTTTGATAACATTCGAAATCACTTCCTCAAAATGTTTTTTATGGTTTGGACAGTTTATTAGATTATGTGAAGTCTCAAGCCGTTGGTACAACAGTGATGTCATTGTCACCCGAACAAAGGACGAATCTGACGAGCTCCATCAACGATTGCTTGAGTTCACAACTAAGTACCCTGGAGAAATTGTCACGTGGAGAGAGGACGGAAACCACTTCCACCTCATCCACGATTGCATTACCCATATCGACTATACAGCATCTGTAAGTTAACATCGTTATGACTGCAAGCTCTTTGCAAATATTGTTCTCGTTTGTAATATGAAGCTGGGCCACGTTTTGTAAACGTTATTCGTGTGTGCTGCGTGTGTAATTAAGATGATGAGGTTGGAAGTGACGTCCATTGACTGGAATAGCACTCACATAGTGCATATTGAAAAGTGTATTAAGCTTGCTTTCGAAAACATAAACGCACGAATATTTCGTCAGGCAGAACTACATAGCTCGTAAGTACACTATCCTGCACGTTTACTAAGTTTAAAACAAAAAACTATCTCATGAGCAATTAGATTTTTTAAAAGAAGTAAATCTTTCGAAAAAATACCATTACCGATATGACAACAAAAATATTTCTTTTCTTTCCCAGTGCAGCAAACGAATAACAAAAACAAAACTAGGTCCAACTAAGAATGCTTGTAACTGCCATCTGAAGATGGATTTGTAAAGAAAAATCCGAATCGGTCATGGTCCGAAGATAATAAACCTTTTTAAACCATACATGTGGCTGGTAGCTGTTTTTTATAAATTATAAACCATAATTATTTCTCTTTTAACAATAAATTTTATATGCAATAAGATGGACTGGCTATGGGTTCCACTATATCTCGAACCATAGCAGACATCTTTATAAATCATTTGGAAAAACGACTCCTCGTTCACCCGCAACATTCCGTGGATAAAGTTGTATATTACAAACGCTATGTAGATGATACGCTGCTTCTTATTGATGGACAAGAAAAAGAAGTTAAGAAATAGTAAATAAATTTAACGAGTTACACGGTAAAATTGAATTCACCGTGGAAGAAGAAAAATGGTGAACTGCAATTTCTGGACCTAAGCATTAGGAAACAAAATGGTAGGCATGGTTTTAAAATATTTAGGAAACCAACCACAACTGATGTGTTGATACAAAATACTTCCTGCCATCCTAATAGCCAGAAACTTTCTGCTTTTAGATCTTTGATAGACAGAGCCTTTGGAGCCCCTATGAATGAGGAAGACAGAATGACTGAGCTGAACATCGTGAAACAACCAGCCAGAGCTAACGGATGTCACCAAAACGTTGTCAATAAATTAATACGACACAAACAGCGCGCGAATGCAAGGAAGAATGCCGCAAATAATATTACGGGAGTCACAATACCATATTTCGGCGATATTTCGCAAAAAGTGGGTAACATTTTCAAACCTTTTAAAGTTGATACCGCTTTTCAGACCAGTAATACGCTGCGGTTTAAACTAAGAAATAATTTACAGCAGGAAAGCGATAAATATGAGAGAGCTGGGGTCTATAAAATTCAGTGTAACACGTGCAAGGCAAGCAAGTTATGTAGGCCAAACTGGTAGGTCCTTTAAAGTACGTTACAAAGAACATAGCGATGCTTTCCGGCTTAATAATTTCGAAAACAGCTGTAGCCACGCGTATTTGGGAAACGGGACACCCCATGTTGGGAATAGATCAGGATCTCGTTACTTTACATAGATAGGACAAAGGCAAAACGCTGGATCTACTAGAACAGCTGGAAATTACGATACATAGCGTTTATTATGAGAACACACTGAACAGCTAACTGGTACAAATAATTTTTTCAAACATTTGACTGGTTTCTTTTAGTAACTACATTTTTAGCAATTGGCAGGATACCATCATTTCATGAGTTCCTTGGAACATGTATACGTTATCTGTTTGTATAGACATCTCTGTGACTTCCTTGTTTACTTGCGCGTGAGCTCACTCGCGTTTCAGTGTCGTGTTTGGCTACGTGGTGTGTGATATCAACGAAGACGCACGGGCGGTTTACGACGATAGAGGAGAGAGCCATGTGGTTAGATGTTGAACAGCATAGGCGACACCATTTTAGAGTTTTTTATATTTTGACGACTATGTGGAGATGCACCTTTGAAGACACGGCTGCAACAAAGGAAGTAGCCACGATGTTTTAATTTTATTATCAATTTTATCGTGCCTGGTGCATGTCCCATTTTTAGCGAGTTTTAACAGGTTCTTTTACTTTTTATTATTCTGATTATGGAAGCTTCACTTCCGAAACGCGTCAATCTTAGTGTTTTACACTATAAACAAGTGGTTGAGCCGATATGTTTTTTAACATTGAGTTTCCAAGGTGCTGGAAACACGCAGAAGTCGTTGCGATCGCGAAACCCGGTAAAGACCCGGTTATCCCGCAGAACCATCGACCAATCAGCCTTTTGCAACCCCCAGCAAAATTTACAAACGCCTGCTACTAATCCCCATTCTCGACCACATCACAAGACGACAAATCCTGCCTGACACTCAGAACGGTTTCCGGCAGCAACACTCCGCGCCCCAGCAAATAATGAGGGTCGTCGAAGCAGCTACCGAAAGCTTCAATCGCAAAATTTACTGCGGGGTAGTGCTACTTGACGTGGCCGCTGCCTTTGACTCTGTCTGACATACCGGGCTCCTCTATAAGCTATTCTCCCAAGGCTTCCCAGGTCCGACAGTCAAGCTACTCGCGAGCTATGTCTCCCAAAGGACTTTCTCCGTTAGGATCGAGTCGTCGCTCTCCACAACGCGGCGCATGAGGGCTGGTGTGCCCCAGAGGTTGGTACTGGGCCCGGTGCTGTACAACCTGTACACTGCCGATCTCCCGACCGTACCGCTGGTGCACACTGCCCAGCGTGCCGACGACGCAGCGTTCTTCACGCGCAACCCGAACAGGGACAGGGTTAAGCGAAGATTACAAACAGCGCTGGACGAGACCGGCCGCTGGGCTAAAAAATGGCGCATCACACTCAATGAAGGGAGAACACAAGCCATAATGATCACTCGTAGACTAGGCAAACGGGCTCCCGCCCGACAGCCGCTCCTTCTCAAGCTGAACGGCCAAGAACTTCCATGGCGACGAACCGCCAGGTATCTTGGAGTCATTCTCGTCACCAGGAGGGCTCATATCGAGGACTGCCGTAAAGCCAGTGGTAGGATGCAAATGCTGTATCCTGTCCTAAATACCCACAGCACCCTATCAGCCAATACAGGAGTAAGAACTTACTGCTCCCTAATACGACCTCTAATGGAGTATGCCTCTCCTGTCTGGGGATACGTGCCACACTGGCACATCCGCAAACTCCAGTCAGTCCAGAATCGAGCGCTAAAAAGGGGACTACACCTACCCTTCCGCTTCCCAACTGCTGACTTACAATACGCAGCCAGCATACCGAAGCTCCACGAGCGTTTCCAAGAGCTGGCCGAAAGCTTTTACGCGAACACGGCCAGATGAGACAACCAACTCAAAAAAAACCAAGAACAATACGACACCACACATGACAGACACAAACGACCAAAAAGCATCCTTGCAAACTAACAAGGAGATGGCACGACCGTAGGGGTTGGGCATTTGTCCGCAATTTTGTGTGGTGAAAGAGGACCCCTAACACCTCACGTGGTTAAAATAGTAGGACGCACTACTAGGAAAATCCCGAGAAAAATCGATCCAAAGTTTTTTAGGTGTCGTGTGAGTATAAAATGTTAGTCCATTGCTGAGCCGCCGTTTGGTCTACATGCTTAGCGTTCGGACGCTTATGCCAGAGGTCTCGTGTTCGATTCCTCCTCTGGCACTTTTTTTTTTCTTCTGTTGCTTGCAAAATCGCAGCACATTGTTACAGGAGAATCGTGAAATTAATTCCCGGGAAGACTGTACAATAATTCATTCTATAATTCACCATCAATTATCGTCACCAATATTCCGAGACATGATTCAATATTCCTGGTTTGCCTCAAAATTATCAGAAACTCAAAAAACATTTTCGTATATGTTAATGGGGCATGGTTTTGCACAGATTTATTACAAACGCCCTGTGATAGTAAAAAATCCGCTTTCATATGTTGCGCAAGATGTCGCAAAAACTATTGCTTTGTTTTTACGATAATTACCACTGCATTTCTTGTTTATAATTATTATATGTATAAAAATTGAATGTTTCCCAATCGAGTTTGTTATTCTAATTAAAAACCCAATGTTCATCCTCATATACTTTACAATGAAAAATGAAAAACCCACCGCCATGAATTGTGTTGTTGGACAAGAAGAAAATAATTTTTATTCAATGATGTAACTGATGTGTTAAAGACACTGTAGGTATGGGAAACTTTCTGAATAATTGGTGTAAAAACAAAAGAAAATGAAACAGAAGAAAAAGGTGCCGGAGGAGGAATCGCACCCGAGACCTCTGGCGTAACAGTCCAAGCTCTAAACATCTAGGCCAGACAGCGCCTCGGCAATTAACTAACATTTTATACTCATACGGCACCTAAGAAACTTTGGATCGACTTTTCCCGGGATTTTCCGGGTAGTGCGTCCTAATATTTTAACCACGCGAGGTGTTAGAGGTCCTCCTCCACCACACAAAATTTCGGACAAATCTCCGACCCCACGGTCGTGCCGTCTCCTTTTAAGACAGCCATAACGGCCGCACAGCAATAACAAACTCACTGCACCCCGTAAACAAGACATACCACAAAGCAAAGACTAAACACACTAACAAAGAGGAGGAAATGTCCCGAAGGACAACACCCTCCACCACGTATACTCTCCTCGACAGTGAGGAAAGCGCAAATGCAGTAGTCGATATCCCGACACTTCGCCTGAAGATCATGGAGACGCATTCCATCGAAACGATGGTACGAGACGACGATGCTACTCGGCTGACAACCCGCGAAGACTTCATATAAGACATACAGGCTTTTAGAAGTGGACAGACTTTTACATGAAGCTGTTTCTAAAGTAACAGTGGAAAGCAGGAGTAATATTGTAGTACACACAAAAGCTGTCATTCAGGAGACATGGAAGAAAAATGGCTCTGAGCACTATGGGACTTAACTTCCGAGGTCATCAGTCCCCTAGAACTTAGAACTACTTAAACCTAACTAACCTAAGGACATCACACACATCCATGCCCGAGGCAGGATTCGAACCTGTGACCGTAGCGGTCGCGCGGTTCCAGACTGAAGCGCCTAGAACCGCTCGGCCACCACGGCCGGCCGCGTGGAAGAACGAATCCATATTGGAAGATAGCGTTTCCGAATTAATTGTTGCCGTCGGGGAGTCATCTGAAAGTTCTAGCGCACAGATATAAGCGGCGTCTTCCAGTTGTCGGACACAAAACACGTAGAGTGATGGTAAAAAAGAAATGGTACCTTTTGGTGGTGTCGGTCTCGTTGTCTTGGTATTTTGAGTTTTGTAATTTGTTGCGAAATTCATGGCACAAGACGAAAATGTAACTAACGGCGGTATATGTGCTGCTTTCTCCCACCCCGCGTAAGTTGTATCAGCACTTCAACGGTTAGCATGTTGCTTCTGGATATGAACCAAGATTCTATGACAACTTCGTGAAGGCTGTGCAGTGGTGTTCCAAGCAACCGATCCCTAGAGGACGCAGAAGCAATTATGTTGAAGGCCTTACGCCAGAATTTCAGTTGCAGCAATACCTGACACTGTTTGACGTGAACCCTCTATCCGCGGAAACTATCACTGCGGGCGAGCAGCTAACCGAGTCACTAGCTAAAACCAGGAGAGAGAAATGGCTGAGGACAATAGAGGTACTGGACATGCAAAGGAGCAGTCAGAAAGCCTGGACACTCCTTAAACGTCTCAACAATGACCCGACTTTCTCTCCAGGACATGCTCCCGTCACAGCCGACCAAATAGCCCACCAGCTTCTCAAGAATGGGAAACCAGACACCAAAATCAGGAAGTCGGAGACCAAAATAGACAGGATTGAACACCAAGAAAATTGAACTCTGGCTACCCCTCTCACAATGGCAGATCTGGACAAAGCCATAGCGAAATGCAAGCTAAGGAAGGCCCCGGGATTTTTGTTGAACAGATTAAACGCTTTGGTCCCAACGTTAAACAATGGCTACTGAAACTGTTTAACAATTGCATGGAAACAGGTCAGATTCCCACAATCTGGAGGAAGGCTAAAGTTATTGCCATTTTAAAACCAGGCAAAAATGCTGATGACCCCAGAAATTTCCGACCCGTATCACTTCTCTGCCATATCTTTAAAATCTTTGGAAGAATACTCCAGGATCGCCTCTCCAGTGCCATAGAACCCTACCTAATCCCCCAACAACCAGGTTTCCGCCCAGGGAAAAGCACTACATCTCAGGTAATTAACCTCACGCAGCTGATTGAAGACGGCTATGAGAACCGGAAAATAGCCGGTGTCGCCTTTATAGACTTGACAGCCGCATATGACACCGTCAACTTACGTCTGCTAATGAAGAAGCTGTATGCTATTACCAGGGACTTTAAATTCACATCCACAGTTAGAAGTCTGTTAGAGAACCGTAGGTTCTCTGTGGAATTCCAAGGGATGCATAGCAGGTGGCGGGCCCAGAAAAATGGTCTCCCTCAGGGCAGCGTACTGGCACCCTTGCTTTTTAACATGTACACCAACGATCAACCACTGCCAGCTGGTACGGAAAACTATATCTACGCCGATGACCGTGCTATGGCCGTACAGGGTGTCTCCTTTGAGGATGTCGAGACAAAGCTCACGGATGCGCTAGACATGCTCTGTCAGTACTACGCCGACAATCAACTCAAGCCGAACCCTAGCAAAACACAAGTTTGTGCCTTCCATCTCCGTAACAAGCAGGCATTCCGTAAGCTGCGTGTCTTCTGGAAGGACACACTCCTCGAACACTGCGTTAACCCCAAATACCTAGGAGTAACCCTAGACAGGGCTCTGACGTATAAACGGCACTGTATTAACACCAAAATGAAGGTGAGCGGCAGAAATAATATTCTTCGGAAAATAACGAACTCCTCCTGGGGCGCAGAGCCAGAGGTAGTGAGGACCACAGCACTAGCAGTTTGCTTCCCAGCAGGCGAATATGCAAGCAGTGTCTGGTACAACTCTACCCACGCTAAACAGATCGACATTGCTCTGAACGAGACCTGCAGGCTCGTCACTGGATGTCTGAAACCGACGCCAACAGACAAGCTCTACCATCTTGCTGAGATTACACCTCCTGCAGTGCGAAGAGAAGCGGCAGCCTATAGTGAAAGAGCGAGGGCTGAGATGGCAGAGAGCCACCCCCTCCACAAAACTCAGCCAGCCACCAAACGCTTGAAATCTAGACGCAGTTTTCTCAGAGCAACCGAAGATTTTAGCGACCAACCTGGATCTAGGGTGGAGAGATGGAAGCGGTCGGGAGAAGGGCACTGGATGGAACCAAAGGAAGAATTGGCACCAGGTTACGACGAGGACTGGGTGGTCTGGAGATCACTGAACAGGCTACCCACCAACACTACACGGTCAAGAGGTAACCTTCTGAAGTGGGGATATTCTACTACATCTAATCTCTGCGACTGTGGAGAGGTGCAGACGACCCAGTACATGTACACTCCTGGAAATGGAAAAAAGAACACATTGACACCGGTGTGTCAGACCCACCATACTTGCTCCGGACACTGCGAGAGGGCTGTACTAGCAATGATCACACGCACGGCACAGCGGACACACCAGGAACCGCGGTGTTGGCCGTCGAATGGCGCTAGCTGCGCAGCATTTGTGCACCGCCGCCGTCAGTGTCAGCCAGCTTGCCGTGGCATACGGAGCTCCATCGTAGTCTTTAACACTGGTAGCGTGCCGCGACAGCGTGGACGTGAAACGTATGTGCAGTTGACGGACTTTGAGCGAGGGCGTATAGTGGGCATGCGGGAGGCCGGGTGGACGTACCGCCGAATTGCTCAACACGTGGGGCGTGAGGTCTCCACAGTACATCGATGTTGTCACCAGTGGTCGGCGGAAGGTGCACGTGCCCGTCGACCTGGGACCGGACCGCAGCGACGCACGGATGCACGCCAAGACCGTAGGATCCTACGCAGTGCCGTAGGGGACCGCACCGCCACTTCCCAGCAAATTAGGGACACTGTTGCTCCTGGGGTATCGGCGAGGACCATTCGCAACCGTCTCCACGAAGCTGGGCTACGGTCCCGCACACCGTTAGGCCGTCTTCCGCTCACGCCCCAACATCGTGCAGCCCGCCTCCAGTGGTGTCGCGACAGGCGTGAATGGAGGGACGAATGGAGACGTGTCGTCTTCAGCGATGAGAGTCGCTTCTGCCTTGGTGCCAATGATGGTCGTATGCGTGTTTGGTGCCGTGCAGGTGAGCGCCACAATCAGGACTGCATACGACCGAGGCACACAGGGCCAACACCCGGCATCATGGTGTGGGGAGCGATCTCCTACACTGGCCGTACACCACTGGTGATCGTCGAGGGGACACTGAATAGTGCACGGTACATCCAAACCGTCATCGAACCCATCGTTCTACCATTCCTAGAACGGCAAGGGAACTTGCTGTTCCAACAGGACAATGCACGTCCGCATGTATCCCGTGCCACCCAACGTGCTCTAGAAGGTGTAAGTCAACTACCCTGGCCAGCAAGATCTCCGGATCTGTCTCCCATTGAGCATGTTTGGGACTGGATGAAGCGTCGTCTCACGCGGCCTGCACGTCCAGCACGAACGCTGGTCCAACTGAGGCGCCAGGTGGAAATGGCATGGCAAGCCGTTCCACAGGACTACATCTAGCATCTCTACGATCGTCTCCATGGGAGAATAGCAGCCTGCATTGCTGCGAAAGGTGGATATACACTGTACTAGTGCCGACATTGTGCATGCTCTGTTGCCTGTGTCTATGTGCCTGTGGTTCTGTCAGTGTGATCATGTGATGTATCTGATCCCAGGAATGTGTCAAAGTTTCCCCTTCCTGGGACAATGAATTCACGGTGTTCTTATTTCAATTTCCAGGAGTGTATAACTGCCCTGAATGTCCTTCACACTGCCCTTTAGAGGATCTGATGTTGGGAACCCCAAATGCTGTCGACGTAGCCCGCTTATGGGCCAAATGCCTATAACATTTTGTTTCTGTGCACACATATTTGTATATATATTTCATATATATTTTCAGATGCCTGTAATTTTTTTTTCTGCGTGCTATTCATTTTTTTTATATTCCTGTATCTATGGTGCTTCTGACACGAATAAAAAAAAAAAAACGGTTAGCACAATACTATTCTCGTCTTGGCGAAACTGTACACTTCCAACAAGCTCTAAAAATAAATTCAAGCCTTTCCGAAACTGATCATCCAGAAAATATAGATGAATTGTTACATAAGTTTGAGTACATAAAGTACATGTCAAGTCTTGATTTAACAGCCGGTTTTCACCTGATTCCGTTAGAACATCCATCCAGAAAATATACTGCATTTTTACATGGGGGGAAGATGCTATGATTACTGTGTTGTATCCTTTGGCCTTAATGTGGCTAGCAAACACCGTATTTTGTTTGATAATTAGAGTGTAATGATAATTTCGATACAAACAATACTGGGGGCATAACCGCGCGTTTAAACAGAGCCAACTTATGTCAGATAGCAACTCAAGGTAGACTAAGACTACCAGTAGATATTTTTCAATACATCGATAATTTTACAATAAAACCCCCGTACCTTGCAAGGTAGAGAAATCATAACTGTTTTTATAGATTTAGAAAAGGCGTTTGACAGAGTTAAGTGGAACAAGCTGATGGATATTTTGAAGAGAAAAGGAGTCGATTGGAAAGAGAGACGACTGATACAGTATCTATATTCACACCAGAAAGTGAGGATAAGGACTGGAAATGAAATGTCAGAAGGAAGCAGCATTGGACGAGGTGTCAAACAAGGTGGTTGCCTTTCCCCACTGTTGTTTAACGCATATCTTGAAGAGATTATTGCGAAAGGCTTGGATTGAAAAAAAAGGAATACGTATCGGTGGGAAGAGAATAGAGTGTATAATATTTTCTGATGACATGGTATTACTGGCACAAAGTGCTGAAAGATCTGAATGAAGCTTGTGTGGAATATGAGATGCAAATAAACACAGCAAAAACAAAGACTATGGTCAGCAGTACAAGACGCAGACTGTCCAATATTAAAATAGGACACTCTACCATTAGACAAGTACGTGAAAACTCTAATTGCCATAGAGAAGGAGGCATGCAACAGAAAGAGTGCAGATGCTTAGCAAGGACTGGTTTGTGGGAGAAAACAGAGGAAGGAGGAGATAAAAGTTGACAGACGACATAAAGGAAGAGAAAATTATGCAGACCTGAAGAGGATGGCAGAAGACCGGACAGCATGGAGAACTGCCATGTGAAAGCGTGCCTTTTGGCAGAACACTGATGACGATGACGCAAGAAACACGATTCACAGACGATCATTTCAACACGCAGAACTTTAGAGTGTACGAAGGAAAACCATCGAACAACTGAAAAACCCGCGGCTTTTCGGCACAGGATTTGCAGTACACAGGTCCATCACGGACAGCATAATCGACTTTTCGTCACCAAACGAAAGAATCGGCACCACCACAGTGAAATCAGCCAAACAAATCCTACACAACAATCAACACACTTGCACCTACTAATGACTACAACAGGAAAAACCCAGACGAAATTGACGACTTCTGGACGTAAGTGGAAGAAACTATCAGGAAAATTCCTGCAGATAGAGTCAAAATAATGCTGGGAGACTTCAAAGCTAAACTCGGGAAAGAAAAGGAATACAGACATACCACAGGAAGACGTACTCCACACAAGGACGCAAACAGAAATGAAAAGCACCTGACAGACTTTTGCAAAAGCCACGACCCTGCCATTATGTCAACAAAATTCAAGAAACCAACACGGAAATTTACCATGTGCAAATTCCCCAGCGGAAAGCATGAACTACAAGTCGACCACGTAATAGCAGGAAAAAAAGGAAAGAAAGAAATTTTGAACATAGACACACACGTAAAGGTTACTTCGACTCAGACCACCACCTTCTACAGATCAGGATTCGTCTTTTGTCCAAGAAAAAGCACCAGAACAAAATTGTTAGACCAGATCCAAAATACCTTACCTTAAACCAGACACAAATATTAGACAATATTAAAATGGAGAAAACGACAGACTGGACACAACTTTCAGAAAGAATCCGAGAGGCCATGAAACCAGGACAAGCACCACACATAAGGAAACACCGTTGGTGGAACCACACATGTGACCAAGCTGTTGACCAACGAATCAGTGCACGGAAAAAATTTAGTAGCCATAAATCCCCAGAAATCCCCTGAAAACACAGAAACAATCAAGCAAAATCATTCGCAGTGAAAAACGACAGTATGATAAACGGCGACTGACGGAGATGGAATCGAACTTCATGAAGAACAATACAAGAAAGTTCTACAGAACGTTCAGAGAAAATGAGAATGGATATTAACCACCCACCTTGCGATTCAGACGATGGAACCCTAGAAACCAATACCAAAAATAATTTTGACATTCTGGCAAAGTACTTAGAAAAACTCCTCAACATGGACCCCCTTATGGAAGAACTGATGACAGAAACGAGCACGTAGAATCCAGACAGTGAACCTCCAGCTCTAGAAGAAGTTAAAGAAATAATCAAGTCACTCGAGAATCGTAAAGCACCAGCGGAAGATGGCATCATCGCGGAAATCTGGAAGTTACAAGACCCAGAACCAGTTATCTCTATACTAACTGGATGTAGAACTCTGGTCTCAGAGCAGAGAGATTCCGCGTGCCAGCTGATTACTGTCGTCTGTATTGTCCGCCATATTCGAATTTGGCAAGAAGTTTCTCTCGGTCTGTACGGTGTATAAGGAATTAATGATTATCGAAATGGCGATTACTTGTTCCGCTTTCAATTGTACCAAGCGACGGAGTAAGGAAAGTGACTTACCATTTCACAGGTAATAGGACTACCGATGCAAGACGATAAAAATACAGAGTTAGTGCGTTTGCTAATTCGATGTTTTTGAACAGGTTTCCTCTAAAGCACCCAGAGCTGCTAAAGAAGTGGATTACTTCCGTTAAGCGGGAAGGTTTTAATCCTATGTCTTGCAGTTTTCTTTGTGGAAACCATTTCCGACAAGAAACGTGGAAGAAACGTCTCAAACCCAAAGCAGTGCCATCAGTTTTTGACTTTCCGACACATTTGATGCCACCAAATAAACGGCCACAACGACATGTTGTTAGGATTTTGAGTGACAGCGATGCTTCTCCATTTGAGGTAGTTAATTAATTTCCTTGCTTTTTGCTTTTGTGAATTTATTTCGTACGGACACAAATGGGCTACACAGGTCTAAGCGATGTTGTAATACAGGTCCATATTTTTGTTTTTAGCGTTCTGTCATGGAATTCGTGCTCGATTTGCCCACTGCAGAAGCTACTGATTGCGTGAAGAATGTTGTCAATGAGAATTCTTCTGTGAAAATCATGTCCCATTTGTCCAATGCAGAAGCTGCGAATTGTGTCGAAAACGTTAGTATAAGGATGTTTTCACACCCCCAAAGTTTTCTTATAATATTTTTTCATCAAGCCTTGAGTTATTTCAATCATATGTAACGAAATTATTTCTTTATTTCAGAGTGCAGTTGGTTCATCAGTAATTGATTGTGGTATACAGTCGAAAGTAGAAATGGAAGACAAGGCGACCGAAACTTGCGATTTTTTCTCAGACATTGTGCACGAATTAAAAGGTAAACTGAAGTGTGTCCGTGAAAAACTTCGAAGAAGAGAGAAGAAAGTGTTTTCCATGGATGACATAAGTTCATTGGAGGAGAAGGTACGTAACTTCCTCAATAATCAGAAAGGAACACAAGTGGAATTAGTATGCAATTTAGTGAACAACTCTCTCTCGTCAAAGGGTATTAGATACACAACAAATGTGAAAATGTTTGCGATGGCTGTGTACTTTTATTCACCAGCGGCATATGAATACCTGCAAAAATTAATGCCTCTGCCCCATAAATCATTGATTTCCAAATGGGTGACCAGTGTAGACTGTGAAATTGGCTTCTTAAAAGATGTTTTTAAGTACATTGATTTGAACCCAATGGTAAGGGACCAGTTCAGCGATCATGTCTAATTGTAGACAATGTGGATATTACGAAGCAAGTAGTTTGGGACCAAGGAACTAAGCAATACATAGGTTTTTTAGACTTTGGTGGGGAAGTGCCTCAGTCAAAAGAAGTAATAGAGGCATCTGAGACTCTGGTTTTCATGCTTCTCTATTAAAGGCAAATTTAAATGCCCGATTGCATATTTCTTTATCAACGGTGTACAGGCAAATAGTCAGGCCACACTAATAAAATCTCCTTTAGAGAGGCAGCATAGTTCTGGTATTAGGTTTTGGTGTGTTACATGTGATGGCTTGGCTGCACTTTAAATTTTTCCAAGGGTGATTTTAAAAGCCACTTTCCTCATCCTGTGGAAAAATACAATGTTTATTGTATCTTGGACATGTGTCATATGATTAAGTTAGCCTCAGTTCACTACCCATTCCGTAATGGTGGTTTTGTCACGATGTATCTTTGCTACTACATCGGCCCTTATGTGATTTTGCCAGGCTCTAAAATTTTGTTTTTCCTGTGAATGTGTATTAACAGGATTGTGTACCAGTGGTCGTAATCCTTTCTAGACAAGAGCCATTATTGTCAATTTTAAAGTTCTGACATGTATACCGTTTGTGGGCTTCACTAATATAGTAATGTAATTTTTTGTATATTTTGGCTGTATGTGCCACTGGGCGTAAGAGCCGCCTACCTTTTTTGAGGTATATCTACGAGTACATTATTTGTACCAATGCTCCCATACTGTTATAACGGGAGTGTTAATTTCCTTCCCTTTTGTATTGTTACTCTACCTAAGGACGTTATTAATACTGATAATCTACACGTTGCCTTTTTACGCCGATTGGCACATGTTTCTCGGCACGAGCGCCACCTGCCCTGCTTTCAGAGTAACTACGCTCGCCGATCACACTCAGTCGGCTGTGAGCTCTGCAAGATCCATGAGCTATTTTATATTAACGTGACAAACCCTAATTCTAGGGCTGTATTTTAGTTTTGACACATGGATCTATGGCGACAATTGTAAAAAAGGCGGTGGTACATTAGTCCCTACTAATGTAAAATTGTAAGTATCACTCGTCGCTATCATACTTCTGTAATGCAAGAGCTCTCTAATTTGTCTTAAAATTTATTCTTGGCTTATAAGTTTCATACTTTTCTAATGTAAGCTATGATGTTAATTGCCCTTAGGTTACCTTCTAAAGAGGACAAATTTATATTTGTCGAAACCTAGGTAAAGAATTTCTTTATCCATTACAACAGGTCGGCTGTTTATTTTATATTATTTATGTTATTTATATTATTTTATTTATTTATATTATTGATATTATTTACTGTACATTGTCCAGCAATACTTCTGTTGTTACCGGATAGTTTGTAATTTGGCACAACCTTTGTGCCACTGCTATTGGCTAGTGTACTTTTGCAGAGAAGAAAATCGACTGGACTAGAATGTCCTGTCAGTATAGGACAAATTCAGACAATATGGAACTTCTTACACTAAATTTGCAATATGATGTCACCCTTGTCTCTCACAGATTGTAGCAGCCATTGGGGTGCCTGTCTGGCCAGCTTCTGCAGCTTTCGCTTTCAGTTTTGTTTTTTGCTTGGGCCCTATACTGACAACCAGTCATTCCAGTGATTGACACCATGTCAAAGACTGGAATACAGATTCACAGAAATAAAATTCCATGGTAGTAATTCATAGTGTAATTTTGCTCACTGACATGTTTTGAATTCAATTTTAAAATAAAACCATGGTACCAGTCATTGTTTGGGTGTCAGACTAAGAAAATTACAGTTTTAAGACACCCCAACCTTAAAATTGACAGCTGTGATCGATGTTATTTTCAACAACATCCTTCCCTTCCTACATCATCATGGATCAGTTCAATATAATATTACTAGACTTAACTTCCAAATGATACAAGTCAAGTCATGCATTTAAGAGGAGCCTTAACGTTGACCTTTGTGTTTGTCTCATTTAAATGTATTTCTAGTCTCGTATCAAAGACTGAAGCACTGTCAAAAACTGGTGCTTCTACCTTATCACTCAGTTAAAACACACCATGCCACATACAGGCGTTAATAAAATCATGGCATTTAAATTTCTCATCAAAGAGAGAGCCAAATTCGTAAGTGAATGTTGCAATTACAGTGTCAGCATACATGCAGATCGGTAATGCATCACTTCAGATAAAGAAAAATATCAATTTTTTCCGTTTATACGTAAGTAATACTTTAACAGTTCAGTTTTAATTTCTGTTGTCAGTAAAGATACCCCTAAGCAAACGATGTCAACTTCTTTCAAGAGACGTCTTCACTGTTTTCCACACTTTATTTTCCGAATTATACCTGTAGTTAAAAGTTTTGGCAAGTAAGGTAATCTGTTGACCTCCACTGAATCTTAGTGTTTTAAAACGGGCAAATAAGTAAAGCACTCACAAAATTAATAGTAAACAATTTATAGGTTAGCTTGTCAAACTTCCAAAACACACTCGAATTTACGAATTTCATAGCAGACCTGTCACTGTTTTTTCTCGCTAGATTAGAAACAATTCATTATGTTGATATGTAGATATCTAGAACATCCAATATAAAAGACTTATGAGGGCGCAGAACGAAAAACATTTCCTTCCGTGTTTTTACACTTCGCTTTTTTGCCAAAGTCAGGTATGGCGGACACCAGTGATCTCTGGCGGACACTCAATGATACGATCTTTGGCCGGCACGCTCACAGGCGTCTAAAGCTAGCGAAATGAGGGATACTCAACTACCGGACCTACCGATAGATGGCTCTAGCGTCAAGCTACCATGATCCTTTGCGAGTCCAGCTGTCTCGGGTCACGCTCAACTACAGGCTTAAACGATAGATGACTATGTGAATAGAGTTTTACCAGCCTTCAAGCACGTGCGTCCCATGTCAAATGGGTCCACGAAACACCATCTCGTTACCAATGTGTTGTGTGTTTGCAACGTTTTCGGGATTCACATTATTTAAATATGCATGTTAAGGTCCATGAGAACGAAACCTGCAAATATACATGCCCAGTTTGTGAGTGCAAAATCGATAAGTAGGGTGCTCCAGAACATTTTTTGCAACATGGTTTTCCCATGGAAATGAAGACTTCAAAATTTAGTAGTAGTGCAACGTTCGAACAGTGGAAGACAGAAATTGAAAAGGAAACTAATTCCAAGTTTACTTAGCAACGTGGTCAAAAAACTAATCAACAGGACATTATAATAAATGAATACTGTTGCCACCGGAGTGATGTTTTCACATCAAAGAGCCAAGGTGTTCGTGCGGTAAAGGTCCGAGGCTCCATTAAAACTGATGCTTATTGTCCAGCAGCAATAATGACACAGACATTAACCAGTGGGGAGATTATTGTAAATTTACAGAAAACTCGTGTAGGGCATGAAAGAGAGGTTGGCAGGCAGTCGCTGACAAGAAAAGAAAGAATTTGCTTCTAAGATTGCAATGGGGGTACCACTAGAAGACATTCTCGACGAGATAGGGGCTAGTATTGAAGGTACATTGTGCAGGAGAGACTTAACTACACGGAAAGATCTGAACAACATCATTCAGATGTACAATTTGTACAATGACGGTGTGCTGAATAGCGGAGACTGCATTAGTGTAGATTCATGGGTGGCACATACGGAAACCAATTCAAATTTTGTTCCTTCAGCTTGACAAAAATGATTTTTGTTTGATTTTTGTCAAATGACAGTCAAATTGAGTTACTGAAAAAATACGGCAACGATGTGATTTGTGTTGACGGTACATATGGTACAAACAGCTACAATTTCCAGCTGTATACTTTATTAGTGTTGGACGATTTACGGAAAGGCTTTCCATGTGCCTTCATGATATCTAGCAGAGGAGACACAGTAGCCATGCAAATTTGTTTTCGCACCACAGTAAGTGCATTAAGTGAGGAATCCATAAACCCGAAGTGGTTCATGACGGACGTGGACGATTGTTTCTTCAATGCTTGGATTCCTGTGTGTGGTCCCGGAGCTAGCCAGCTGGCACGTTGACAGAGCGTGGAGGCAGCATATTAACAAAATCGAAGGCCAGGAAAATCAGATTGCAACATACAAGAAAATTAAAACGTTAATGTTCGAAAGAGAAAGTAGAACTTTCGAAATTATGAGACGCAATCTGGGAGAGGAATTACGCTCAGAGAGGGAAACCCACAGCTTTGCTGTATATTTTGAGAAATTTTTTAAGTCAGCCCGATCGGTGGGCGTATTGTTACCGACTGAATGCACGAACCAACACAAAAATGGCACTGGAAAATCTACACAAATTTGAAACACATATATTTGAAAGGGAAGAAAGTAAAGCGTTTAGATAAAGAGATCCATGCCCTTATGAGATTCCTCAATTTTAGGATGCGTGATCGCCTCATAGCTGTCTACAGAGGTAAACTGACAAAGAAGCTCTCAGTTCTGAGGGTACGTCACAACGAGTCATCGCCTCTGTCTGAAAAACTAGTAGTAACTGTTAGTACAGAGTTGTGGAATGTCATGTCATGCAGCAACACCGAATTTTATTCGGTGTCAAAAAACTTAAGACTCGCGCAGTTGTGGTTTACGGTGCAAGGACTGTGACCATTGTATAGATGCGTTCAGTTGCACTTGTGCGGACTCTAGCATTTTGTGGAACATGTGTATACATGTTTATTTGGTATGTCGAGTTATTAAACAAATGGAAACTACAACTCAAACTTCCAGGACAAATAGTGAAGCAGCCGCTATTATTCCACGTGCTGCAGCATCACCACTTGTGCAGCAGTTGTCTAGTCCAGCACGGACTAAAAAGACAGCTGACGCAAGTGATTTGGAGGACAGAAAAGCATCTTTAGTGGCAAAACTGTCTGAAATGGTACAGAGTGTTAAGTCCAATGCAGGACTTGAGGTACTGGAGAGGCACATAGCACCTCTGCAGTTTATTATTAATTCTGCAGAGAAAGTCAGTGTCAGTTTCCGGAAGTACCTGCCATTGTGCAGGAACCTTAAAATAAAAAAGGACCGAACAGCAATGGTCACTGGTCCCGAATTAGTCTTCCAGAAGACTTCAATACATTTCCATAATACTACGTGCACGTATTAAAACAACAATATTGGTCTTGCGTCGTAAATACTTACCAGTCAAATGAAACCAACTATGAAATATGTGATTTCACAGTCTAAGATACATGGCAAAAGGCCATACAACGCAATGTTATTGAAATACTGTCAACAATTTCCTTACAGCCAAGTTATTCAATGGTCTACCTCAGCGAAGCGTCTTGGCTCCACTTTTCTTCAACATTCATACCTACTAGCAGCCATTGACCCCAGGCACAAGGAGATTCTTATATGCAGACGACCCAGTCCTTGCTATGTGCAGAGCTCATGCCTTGAAAGAGGGGAAAGAAACCTGACAACAGCACTTAGAACACTGTCAAGCTACTACAATCGGAACCAACTCAGACCAAACCCCTCGAAGACACAAGTGAGTGCATTTCATTTAAGGAACAGAGAAGCTAATCGTGAGCTACATAATGCATGGTCAGGCATCCAACTCCAGCATCATCAAGCACCTAAATACTTGGGAGTCACTCTCGATAGAACTCTGACATTCAAAACTCACTGCAAGAACACCAAAATGAAAATCTCCGCTCGAAACAACCTAATTCGCAAACTAGCGGGGACAAAGTGGGTGTCACATCCACAAACTATTCGCTGTTCTGCAATGGCACTGTGCTTTTCTACTGCCGAATATGCTTCCCCAGTCTGCTGCAGGTCACCTCATCCCAGACAAGTAGACACTGCTCTCAACGAAACCTGCAGGTCGATCACAGGTTGCTTAAGGGGAGTTGGAATGCCGGAAAATGGAAAAAATTCACATTTTCAGTTTTTAACCTTATAACTTAATTTGAAATTTTCTGCTTAAAATGGTGCAAAATTTGTTAAGAAATTCCAATTGGAAGTATTTTTATTTAATTTTTCAAAATTACATGTGCGCCCAGCAAAGTTACCCATCTTGTGATTTGTACACATTTAAATCTTCGCATTTCCGAAAACATTACATATAGAAGGCTGTGGATTTCACTCTTCAGTTGTAGAATCTTTGATCCTTCCATAGGTACCATTGTTTTTACGACTAGCTGTGTTTATTGTTCAGTTTTTGATCTGTGAGTGTTTGTTTTGAGCCTCGAGTTTAGTTTGTCGCTCATTTGGAGTTTGTTATCTGTCTTGTTTTGACTTTCAGTGGTGAGTGCGTAGTTTCTACGATGCCTAGGAGTGCATCATTATTTAAAAAGCGAAAGTTTCGCGGTAATAGATTTACAAATAACGTTTGTTCAAGTGATTCTGCTTCAGCACCTGTTGATGCTGGTGAAAGTTCTGACGTTTGTACAGCTGAGATGTGTGAAGGAGACACGCCCACCAGTGCATCAAAAAAGAAGTTATCAAACTGTGCAAGTGAAATTACAGATGAAGCTTCTAATGAACAATATGTTTTAGTCGACTTTCCTGTTTTTACTGAGTTTATGAAGAAATGTTTGTGTTGTAATCTTTGTGGAGGTTCTTTTGATATGAACATAACAAAATCTATAGGACTTTCCTGCAAAATTGCTATAGTTTGTGCCAGTTGTGAAAATGAGACCTGTTTTTGGAGCTCTAAAACATGCAGTAGCAATTTGTTTGAGAGTAATATCAGGCTAATGTATGCAATGAGAGCAATTGGTAAAGGACATACTGCTGCTCAAACATTTTGTGCCATAATGAATCTTCCACCTCCACCTGCTAAAATTGACAATTACACTGAAGTGATAGGAGATGCTGTTCAGTCTGTAGCAGATTTATCAATGAAAGCTGCTGCCAGTGAAGCAAAATATATAAATGAAGGAAACCCAGATATCCCTGTTGCTTTTGATGGAACCTGGCAGAAAAGGGGTCACACATCCAAAAATGCTGTTGCTACTGTTACTAGTGTGGACAGCGGTAAAGTTTTGGACTATGAAGTGCTCACTAAACATTGTTACCATTGTGCATCTGGTAAGATAGAAGCAGCTCACATATGTAGCAAGAATTATGAAGGTACGAGTGGAGGCATGGAGGCTGCCGCTGCTGTGAAAATGTTTAGCAGATCAGAAAAAGAACGGGGAGTATTTTACACAAAATTCCTTGGAGATGGGGACTCCAAGGCATACAAAAGTGTTACAGAATCCATGCCATATGTCAATAAGACAATAACTAAACTAGAATGTGTCGGTCATGTTCAGAAACGAATGGGCACTCGTCTAAGGAAACTGAAACAGAATCTGAAGGACAAAATTTTGTCAGATGGTAAAACCATTAGAGGTCGCCTGTCAGATAAAATTATAAATGAATTACAACAATACTATGGTATGGCAATAAGAAATAATGCAAATAATTTGCAGGAAATGAGACAAGCTGTATGGGCCACATATTTACATCGATCATCAACTGATGATAATCCTCAACATTTTGCTTGTCCAGATGGTCCTCAGTCATGGTGCAATTATAGAAAATCTCAAGCTACTGGGGATCCTTATCACCATAAAAATTATATTCCATTGGCTGTTATGGAAGTAATTAAACCAATATATAGAGATTTGGGGCATCCTGATCTTCTGCGAAAATGTCTTCATGGTTGTACCCAGAATCAAAACGAGTCGTTCAACAACCTCATTTGGACTCGTGTACCTAAGAATGTATTTGTTGGGATAAAAACATTGAAATGGGGAGTCAGTGATGCTGTTATTTCATTCAATGATGGTCATATGGGTAGGCTAAAGGTCATGGCAAGGCTCGGCATTGCTCCTGGTATCAACACCATCAGAGGTCTTCAGCTCCTGGACAGCGTGCGAGTAAGGAAGGCTCAGTATGCAGCTGAATTTAATACAAAAAAAGCAAGGGCAGCAAGGAGAAGAAAGCTTCTAGGTGAAGAAGAAGAACTAGAAGATGACCCTGATTACTCTGCTGGACACTTTTGATAATAGAATAAAAGGTATTTGTGAATTTTCATAATAAATTACTTTAATCGCATTTTCTGGCATTTGACATTTTTAGTGTTACATGTACCTTTATCTCATAAACCACTCAACCAACAACATTCAAATTTTCAGAAATGCTGCAAAACAGTTCAAAGAGGCCACTGAACTAGAATCATGACAAGAACTGGCTTATTCTCTGAACTAGGGAAGTTTATGTTATACTTTTTCCAATAAAAAATGGCTTAATGGTAAAAAATTCATAAATACTATACCAACAAAAAGAAAACATTGGTTCTAGTTCAGTGGGCTCACAATATATGCTGAAAACCTCTGCCAGAATTTCAAAGTTCTGAAGATAATAGTTCCAAAGAAAAAGGTACACAAAGTTAGCAAATTTAACATTGGCGAGATAGGGCATTCCAACTCCCCTTAAGACCTACCCCAACTGATAAGCTCTACCACCTGGCTGGAAAAGCTCCAGCAGAGCAGTGGCTGCCAACAAGGAGAGACTGAAAGTGGAACAGAACAGTGGCCATCCACTGCACGGACATAATCCACCACAGCAACGGCTGAGCTCGCCAAAGAATTTCCTGAGGACATCCGAGAAGCTCACCATTTCAGCAGAGAAGTTAAGGCTGGAGTTATGGAAGAAGTCGACGCCTCACCTGCAAACGCCAGAAGCTGAAGAACTACCACCTGGACACAACGAGAGCTGCCTGGTGTGGAAATCTTTAAACAGATTGCGATCAGGAGTTGGACGATCCAGAGACAGCCTGAAGAGATGGGGCTTCATAACAGAAGATACGTCCTGTGATTGTGGACAAGAACAAACCACAAGCCACATGCTCCAGTGCCTTTTGTGCCCTACATCCTGCACGAAGATTGATCTTCTGCAAACCACTCCAAGCGCCTTGGAGGTTGCAAAGTACTGGGCATATATATATATATATATATATATATATATATATATATATATATATATATATTAGCCAGTGGCCAGCGTCTGTTCCTCTAGTTGAGGCGGCTGCACAAAATCTTCTCGAACTCAAAAATCGAGTCGTATACCTGTGGTCTCAACAGAGATCACCACAAAAACTAAACTTCAACTTGAACGCATGATGGAAAAGACGACCACCGAGTCACTACCTCATGCACCAGTCGATAGACTGGATTCACCTGATCATCGGATTCTGGGGGATCAGGGACACCATGCGGAGAAGAATCGGAGCTTCTCTAAAACTCCTCACACTCTCAAAACGAAACGTAAAAATTTTATTGGTACAATTAATGTGAACACCCTCACTAAAACAGGCAAATTAAAGCAACTAACCAACGCAATGGGAAAATTAAACCTGAAAATCACTGCACTGTAAGATACAAGATTCACAGATGAAGGACACTTTAACACAGAGAATTACAGGATCTACAAGGGCAAACCTGCCGTAAAAGTAAAAGACAAACTACCACTTTTCGGAACAGGATTCGCCGTACACACTTCCGTACTCGTCTCAGTTATTGACTTCACGTCTCCCAATGAAAGAGTCTCCCTGTTATCTGTAAAATCAGCTAATAAAGCATACACACTGATCAATGTGCACGCCCCCACAAATCACCACAATAAAATCTACCCTGAAACAGTGGACACATTCTGGGAAACACTAGAAGAAACAACAAATAAAGTACCTAGGCACCATGTGAAAATCTTAGTAGGCGATTTTAACGCACAATTAGGGAAGGAAAAAAAAATTCAGAGATACCACTGGACCCCACACCAAAGACAAACGTACCAACAAGAATGGTGAAAAACTAATCGACTTCTGCAGAAACTTTGGACTTACAATAATGAGTACCCAATTTCAAAAACCTGCACATAAACTAACCACATGGAGATCACCCAGTGTTAGACAGGGTGAATACCAAACAGACCATGTCGCAATTTCCAAAGAAAACATAAAAGAAATTCAAAACATCAGAACCCGCAAAGGTGTCTTTGAATCAGATCATCATCTTCTCCAAATAAAAACAAAATTCCAACCCAACAGAATGCTAAAAAGGCCACCCAAAAGTACCAAACCAGATCCGGAATATCTGCAACTCAACAAAGAAAAAATCATCATGCAAATTAATCAGGAAAAATCAACAGACTGGAAGAAACTAGCAGAGAAAATTCAGGAAACCCTCAAATTAGGACAACCCCCTCGCAACAGGAAACATCGCTGGTGAAATGCAACCTGTGATGAGGCAGTCGACAACCGAATAACCGCATGAAAAAAATTTAGCAGTCACAAAATTGAAGAAAACTGGGAGAACTTTCTTAAAACCCAAAAAACAGACCTAAAAAATAATTAGAAAAGAAAAACGGGGATATGACAACAACAGACACTCTGAAATCCAGCAGGATTTCATCAAAAATAATACAAGAAATTTTTATAAGACTTTCAGAGAAAACTTACAGGGATACCAAGCGCCTAGACCCGATGGCTCTTTGGAAACCAACACGAAAAATAACTGCAAAATCTTAGCCCAATATTTTAGTTCCCTCCTCAACTGCGAACCACCCCAAGAAAAACTTGTCTTCTCCAGTATTCACACACCCAGACTCACATGCCCCGGATCTTGAAGAAATTATGGAGACAGTCAAGCAGTTAAAAAATAACAAAGCACCAGGAGAAGATGGGATCATTGCCTGAGTTCTGGAAACTAAACGATCTTATACTTATGCAGAAATTACACCATATAATGTCAGACATATGGATAACGGAGCACCAGAGGACTGGAAATGCGCTCTAATTCACCCGCTACACAAAAAGGGCGACAAGACAGACATGAACAACTACAGAGGAATTTCCCTGCTCCCAGTCGCTTATAAAATCCTTTCTAAAGCGCTTTTAAACAGGACAGAATCCCAAGCAGATACACTAATTGGTGAATACCAGGCCGGATTCAGAAAAGGACGCTCATGTGCGGAACAGATCTGGTGCTTAAAGACAATATTACAAATGAGGAAATGCAGAAACACAATAGTTACATTCATCGACTTCAGGAAAGCATATAATTCAGTGGACCGTGGAACCCTGTTTAAAATCATGGAAGAATTTGGGATCGACCGAAAGACACGAAAAATCACAGAACAGACACTTACAGGAACAACGGCCAAAGTGAAATTCATGGGCGAAGTATCAGAAGCCTTCGAAATCAATCTGGAGTCCGACAGGGGGACGGACTATCCCCAATCCTTTTCAATATTGTTCTAGAAAAGAATCAGGGAATGGGAACCTCACGTAAAGGGTATCCAAATTGGGATCAAGAAAGAGAACCGAATTAAAGTCAAGTGCCTTGCTTTCGCTGACGATATTGCAATTATCACCAATAACAGAACAGAAGCGATTCACGCAGTGGAAAAGCTACATGAAATTTCACAAAAAACCGGACTACAGATATCTTATGAAAAAACCCAATATATGGAAAGGCAACCAGAAAATAAACATAGTAACAGATGAAATCAGAAAGCGGCGAGCCAAATTTTATACACACATCTACAGGATGGAAGACTCCAGAACAGCAAAGAAATTATTCAATATTATAATAAGGAGTAAATGTGGCACAGAATGGCTGAAAAGTCCACAGGGATCTACAGCAGATCAACATAAAAAATCTCGAAGATCGCACCGAGTGCCGGCATAAAATCACAAGTGTGAAGTTTGGGGAAAGAACATCGCGTCAGCCTGGTAAAAAATGGACAGAGGAACGGAAGAAGGAGCATTCTGAGAGGATGAGGAGGTTTCGGGAAGCAAAGAAGAAAAACATCCGAAGATGAAATTATGAATTCAAGTTCAATCGCTCGCCTAAAGGGGAACAATCGTTGTTAATAATATACTCGTATATTTTGATGTGTATGGCTACTGTAAATTTGTATGTTTCTGACTCGAAAATAAAAAATCTACAAGAACACTGCTTTGCTGGAGGAAGTGAAGAAAGAACATTAATGAAGCACCAGGCGAAGTGGGAGAAAAAGTACAGGCAAAACTGCAGCAGATTTCACAGCAGAATACTGGCCTGAAGGAGCTGTACGGGGTAGCATCCATACTCAGCGTAAATAAAGTTCCACGGAATATTCCAGTCCAATATGTGCCGGTGATGAACGTTCTTTCTCGGTACATAAATTAATACTGACTGACAAGTGCCAGTTTTCTCTGGAAAACCTATAACAAATTTAGTCCTTTACTGTGAAGCCAACTATGATCTGAATGTTTATTCAGTGTTTGTTAAATTATACAGGGTGTTACAAAAAGGTACGGCCAAACTTTCAGAAAAAAATTCCTCACACACAAATAAAGAAAAGATGTTATGTGGACATGTGTCCGGAAACGCTTAATTTCCATGTTAGAGCTCATTTTAGTTTCGTCAGTATGTACTGTACTTCCTCGATTCACCGCCAGTTGGCCCCATTGAAGGAAGGTAATGTTGACTTCGGTGCTTGTGTTGACATGCGACTCATTGCTCTACAGTACTAGCATCGAGCACATCAGTACGTAGCATCAACAGGTCAGTGTTCATCACGAACGTGGTTTTACAATCAGTGCAATGTTTACAAATGAGGGGTTGGCAGATGCCCCTTTTATGTATGGATTAGCACGGGGCAATAGCCATCGCGCGGTACGTTTGTACCGAGACAGATTTGCAGAACGAAGGTGTCCCGACAGGAAGACGATCGGAGCAATTGATCGGCGTCTTAGGGAGCACGGAACATTCCAGCGTATGACTCGCGACTGTGGAAGACCTAGAACGACGAGGACACCTGCAATGGACGAGGCAATTCTTCGTGTAGTTGATGATAACCCTAATGTCAGCGTCAGAAGAAGTTGCTGCTGTACAAGGTAACGTTGACCACGTCACTGTATGGAGAGTGCTACGGGAGAACCAGTTGTTTCCGTACCGTGTACAGCGTGTGCAGGCACTGTCAGCAGCTGATTGGCCTCTACGGGTACACTTCTGCGAACGGTTCATCCGACAATGTGTCAATCCTCATGTCAGTGCAAATGTTCTCTTTACGGATGAGGCTTCATTCCGACGTGATCAAATTGTAAATTTTCACAATCAACACGTGTGGGCTGACGAGAATCCGCACCCAATTGTGCAATCACGTCATCAACACAGATTTTCTGTGAACGTTAGGGCAGGCATTGTCGGTGATGTCTCGATTGGGCCCCATGTTCTTCCACCTACGCTCAATGGAGCACGTTATCACGATTTCATACGGGATACTCTACCTGTGCTGCTAGAACATGTGCCTTTACAAGCACGACACAACATGTGGTTCGTGCACGATGGAGCTCCTGCACATTTCAGTCAAAGTGTTCGTACGCTTCTCAACAACAGATTCGGTGACCGACGGATTGGTAGAGGTGGACCAATTCCGTGGCCTCCACGCTTTCCTGACCTCAACCCTCTTGACTTTCATTTATGGGGGCATTTGAAAGCTCTTGTCTACGCAACCCCGGTACCAAATGTAGAGACTCTTCGTGCTCGTATTGTGGACGGCTGTGATACAATACGCCATTCTCCAGGGCTGCATCAGCGCATCGGGGATTCCATGCGACAGAGGGTGGATGCACGTATCCTCGCTAACGGAGGACATTTTGAACATTTCCTGTAACAAAGTGTTTGAAGTCAAGCTGGTACGTTCTGTTGCTGTGTGTTTCGATTCCATGATTAATGTGATTTGAAGAGAAGTAATGAAATAAGCTCTAACATGGAAAGTAAGCGCTTCCAGACACATGTCCACATAACATATTTTCTTTCTTTGTGTGTGAGGAATGTTTCCTGAAAGTTTGGCCGTACCTTTTTTGTAACACTCTGTATATTATATGTATTTCAACATATGGCTTCTGTTATGCACTGTATTTTTATCTACGAAAAATTATGAAGGTTTGGTGTACAATTTGAACATTAATGTTGAGTAATGTTTTCTATGTTGTGCGCTGGTGCATTTTTCGTTTTTCTTATTGTAAATGAATAGAAATTTGCTCATAAGTCAACACTGCGTACTTTACACCATGTTTAGTCTTTCTGTATAATACTTTCTAGTGTATTTTAGCTTTTATATGGCCTAAATGAGGTCATTTAAGAACCTATTTCAGGCACCTAAAATGACCTTTTTTATGACCAAAAATCCGTGATTAACAATAACCACTTGAAAGGTTCTGCTTTAACCACAACTATGGTACGCATCACAAGGAAAACTTCGAACTTCCCTCACACGATTTAAAACTTTATGCTCAGACACCACTGCACATGGAGCTAAAATATATGTAACAAACTACAAGGCAGGACCTCTGCTCTTTGAAAAGATTACTCCATAACATTTTAGTAGAAAGACAGTTTTACAGTTCGAGCAGTAAAAAGGTAAGACTATCACTTTGCAAACTGAATATTGTAAGGTGGTAACGGTATTGCCCCCTTACATGAGTCCATTTAACATGACTATCATCACTTTGCGAACACTTCAGGTCAATAAAAACGACTGACAGCGCCGCACTCGCTTTGTAGTTAATAAGTCGTTGTTTGTTGGAGTAATACTCTCTAGTATGGTGTATGAAATGTCTGTGGAAACGCATCGGCACGCTGGCTACGTAATACAATGACAATTACGCTATTTTGTAACTATCTGATTTTTATTTTCAGCCATAATGGCTGTTTGTGGATCGTGACTGTGTGGGATAATTATTTATTTCAAGTTTCTGCTACCAGTCACTTTTTATTTTATTTTATGCTTACTCTAACATAATGCAACATGTTTCGAACATGTTCTGTTCCTATTGAGAAACAAGACAATGAGCAAATCAGAATCATCGAACTTGTAGATGTACTTAATCTAGTGCTCTCACATAATTACTTCTCTTTTAACAATAAAATTTACAAGCAGGACCAAGGACTAGCAATGGGAAGCCCTCTCAGTGGCCTTTTAGCTGAAATATTTGTCAGCCATATAGAAAATAAAATTCTAACACTAAATGATAACATCACAAGCAAAGTTAAATTCTGTAAGAGATATGTAGATGACACCCTCATTCTATTTGATGGCACAGAAGATGAAGTGACAAACCTCTTCAACAGATTCAATAGCCAACATAAAAATATTCAATTCACCCTCGAACAAGCAGAAGACAATACCATGCCTTTTCTTGACATAAAAATATCGAAAGAGAACCGAAAGTTAGCTTTCAATGTTTACAGAAAACCTACTGGTACTGACACCACAATACCAAACTCAACACATCCCTCCTCCCACAAAAAAGCTGCTTATAGATCAATGTTGTACAGAGCACACAAATTTCCACCTCAACATACAGAACTCCAGCAAGAAATAGAAACAATAACATACTTCAATAAACAATGGAAATGACCGTTCTCTAATTAATACGATGTCACAACAGATAAAAAATAAACTGAACTAACATCAAACTACACTCACAACTGACAGTACCCCAGTAGTCAAATATGTAAAAATGCCATACCTTGGAATAGTATCTGACAAATTAGCAAGAGTATTCAAAAACACAGAAGTAAAAATTAACTTCAGCACCAACAGCAACCGAAGGGTTGGTGGACGTCAAGAAAGTGTGCTGCGCTGTTGCTCCACAGAGCAATCCGAATGGAGAGCAGGAACAGAGACAGCATCACGGCTTGCCTAATAAACACCTGCAGGCCACGATCAGAGGAAGCGCCGGTAGACAGCAGACACACACACACACACCGTTCAACATGCGGCGCATCCGGCAACTGATTCTCGACAGCAGCTACGCACTGCCCACCGTAACAAACCCGCAAGTAAGGACGGCGCACTAAGGGGGCAAACACACAAAACAAGGATCGAGATAAAATCTCCAGACCACGATTGGCCAGTCGTCTGGAAAAACATCTCGGAACAAGCAATACCGGAGCACGCCAGATCTACTTGGTACAAAGTAGTGCACACCACCATACCGACCAACGAGAGGCTGGCCCTAATCCGTATAAAAGAATCGCCGAACTGCGAAACCTGCAACGAAAAGCACGCCGTAGAACGTCGATTCCTATGCATGGCAAGCAGCAATATATGGGAGATGTAAAGTGCCTATTACGTGAGGAAGACATTTTTACCAGTTTTGATAAATTATTGTCTCTCATTGATGTATTCACGATAGTTAGGAAGTGCTGTAGTTCGTAGCCGCTGGCTGGCTAGTTGACGACGCGACCATATGTCGCGCGTAGCAGGGTGGGGCTCGGCGCTGGACCGTAGCAACAAGCGTCAGCCTGGCAAATATACGTGACGGGAAGTACCGCCATCTTGGAACCAAAGTCACCGATTTTGTTTATCTATATTTAATAACTAAAGTCATTCATGACAACATGAATACTAGGAAGAGCCTCTGGATATTTAAAACTGGTTATCATAATATTGCCTCGTCAAAATTCACACCCGTTCATTAACAAATGCATATCTTACTAAGTACGAACTGTCGACGTTAAGAGCTCTTCCTGTCTAGTTCGATGGTAGCGGTGCTCTCGGTTACGAGTAGTTTGTGACACGAGTGTTTATTATTGATCTAATAGGAATAAAAGTGATATTACGGCATTCTGAATGTTAATTTCGAGTAAGTAGATGCCCCAAAGTTGATCGACAGCAATTTCAGATAATTAGCTTCCACCGACAGAGACATCCAATGCGCCAGTGAAGAATCTGCACGGGACGACATTTACGAGAGCTGCACAGGTAGGAGGAAATTCGACGACACGACCCACCGACGCGGATCGAGTAAGGTCCGACTTACACTCGCAAATTCCTGGCGGAAATGCTGACCAGTCATACTGTACGTCACACATACCACCCTCTACAGACTCGCAGCTAAGCTGAGTAATAACAGTATCAGTTTAGAAGCGAGCGGATCTTGCAGAGACAATAAAAAAAAAATGATAGCCCACATAAACAGAAGCGACCAACGTAACATCCAAGTCACGGCACTCACCGTCCCTGATGCGAAACCGTTTCCAAGACCAAAACGCACGGCCACGGTGTGGATACTCGCCACGACTGCACACGCAGTCACTGCCAAAAGGCAGTCAGACAGCGTGCTGTTCCTCACGGACTTGTGGGAAGAGCACAAGAAGGCAAAACAACACGCCAAATACCGCGACACATTCCACAACTTCCAGGAGATCCCGCTGACCGCCGGCTTCAGGTACGCCCTGTCTGCTCCCACGTGACGTACCGTCTCCCCCCCCCCCCCCCCAAGCCCTTGTCGCCGTCACCGACGCCCTCCCACATCCCAAAAGCGCCAATAGTGTGTGTCGCTAAAAAAAGTGACAGTGGAAAGTGCTATAACACGTACAAGTTTCCCATATCGTGCCAGTGTAACCATTACTTCCAGTGTTTTCTACCTTCCTCGTGTGTAGTCGAGAGTGTGCCCAACAGTGAGTACCTCAATATGATTATAGTTGTATCAATGCAACAAATTAGTGTTTCACGTGCTTATATATTATATATATATATATATATATATATATATATATATATATATATATATATATATATATATATATGTGTCTTTCCTTCCACCATGAATAGTTTTCTTCCCTCCTTTCAGTCTCCTTTACTCTCGCTCACCACCCTGTCTGCTAACTAGACCGGCTGTCAGCTAGCTCTACGATTCCACCCGTCGACTGCTTCCTAGTGTATTGCTCCTCGCTCAATCTGACAAAATGGTTTCAATAATTCGCTATAATGGTAGTGTTCATTTTTTAAATCATGGTTTGTTTTCTATGTTAAGATAGTTATTCCTTTGGATACCACTTTGCTCACCAAATAACGGCTGACAGTTGATACATTCGTTCATATTTCTGCCAAGTTCATTTCATGTCTAGTGTAAGTTCCACTACGGTCTGGTTTTCAAAGCCCAACGTAAAATGCCTCCAATTTTTGCTTTCCAACACTAGATTTGATAAGAAAATAGTAAAAATACAACATTATTTTAAAATGGATAGAAACATCCAAAACTCTATACAACAACCCAACTAGTAATAAGCAAAAAAAAATCCTTAAAGTAATTTTAATTATCAATCATTCTGTGTAACTAACTAGATCTTGCAATCAAAGCTTTCTTCCAAATTCCTTCTGCCACATGTTCAAATGTAGTGTATCAAGACACTGAAAACACTAAACTGAAATAATAAACAGTGTAAGAAACTAATAACGAACTCAGTCCGACAGACACTCGAAAAATATAGAAGACCAAAGGAAATAATTACCTGGGCAATAACAGAAAAATAAAACCACAGAACAGGTTGTCTTATCAGAACAAGTAAAACGAAAATTGTTATTTTGTGAATATAAGTTTATAAACGTAAAAAAAAAGGTTTGATCTCATTGACACTTTTTTTTTTCTTCTGTTTCATTTTCTTTTGTTACCGTATTCCACCAATTATTCAAAAAGTTTCTCAAACCTACATTATTTTTAAAAGATTATTTTAGCTCAAGAGCGTAAAGTTTTTAATTCACTGCAAAATATTCGTGCTCGTTGTTCTATTTCGTTTTATGGGGTTTCAAGGTTTAAAGGGGCTTTGTAAGGGTCCCCTTGGGATTATAGCAGTCATCTGCGCATAGGACAGTGCGCGAACCGTGAGGAGTAAACGGCAGTTTGATTTTCGATTTCGTCGTGAACAGACGTGCCTGTTTCAAATTTTAACGTGTTATTCCGAATCGAGGTTAAACATGTCGACTGAAGAAGTTGCTGGCTCATCTGGAATAGGAGAAGAAATTCCTGAATAATCGATTCATAGTGATCTATCAAAATTACGATTGATAGACGCAGTGGTGTATTATGAAAAATTGTTGGCGGAAAATAATTTAATTGCATCGACATCTTCGGAAGAAATCTCTCACGATGTTATGTTATTGGCCGGAGAACTCTATAATAATACACTGGAACTTTTGGGTGAAAAAACATTCGTAACTGAAGAGGAATTAATTCACGCTCATGCGGATTGCGAAGAATGTCAGCAGGACGACGAACAGTTCGAAGTGCCACAAAGTGATTCGTCTCCAGACGAATATAAACAGTCACCGAAAAGATTTAAAAGTGACAAGATTCCCATTGCCTACAAAAAGATGCCGCCAATTGAAGAGAAAAGAATATCTTTCACAATGGGAGAAATGTATTAAAAGTGGTGGTACGCGAATGGATAAATTTGAGGCGATACATTCGTGGACCTACGACCGTTTTGTGGAAGCAAGACAGCGGCTGCACAATTCGTCGATTTCAAATTCGAGGCGTCTGATCGATGGGTCACGGCATTTAAAGAGAAGCACAGAATTTCACTGCGCAAGATCACGAAACTGGTTTCGAAAAAAGAAGCGGCGTCTATGGACGACATTTAAGCGTCTGCGGAGACCTTTCGTCGCAGACGCGCCGTTTCATCCCTCAGTACCACGAGGAGTATGTGATAAATACTGAACAAACAGGTAAATACATGTTTTCTGCGTACAAAATATTTTTACCGATGTAAAATATATCAATTCAGATTTAATTATAGAAAAAGATTTACACACACATTCGAATATTGTTTAATATTAAAAATACTATTGTTTCAGGATGCCAATAGCAATCTGTTTTCAACAGGACTCTCACTGAAAAAGGGAGTAAAACAGTTATCGTGAAAAAGTCGGATTTGAATAAAGTGATGACGCATTCGTACACCGCACAATATTCAATAACATTATCCGGAAAACTGCTCCCACATGTCTTCATATGCTTACAAGAAGCGACCGGTCATTTCGGACCTCGTATTCACAAATTAATAGATGGCTATGCCAATACATATACTAACGACATCGTAACATCATCGAAGTCCGGAAAATTAACAACAGTTTTATACATGGATTTTCTCCGGAAATGTTTAAAATCTTACGTCGGTGAGAATAAATATTTACTTCTCATTGAGTCTTGGGGAGGTCAGACGAATCCGCAGATATATGATGCAATTTTTCAAGATGGCGAAAATATGCCAACTTGGTCTGTAAAAGTCATACCTCCAAAATGCACTTCTTTGGTGCAACCTTGTGATGTTTACTTTTACAGGCAAGTTAAAAATTTCGTAAAGCGCTTGCAAAATTGCAGCGCATTGTTACAAGAGAATCGTGAAATTAATTCCCGGGAAGATCGTATTAAAATTCATTCTATAATTCACCATCAATTATCGTCACCAATATTCCGAGACATGATTCAACATGTTAAAAAAATATATATATATCGGCTCAACCACTTGTTTATAGTGTAAAACACTAAGATTGACGCGTTTCGGAAGTCAAGCTTCTTCCATCATCAGAATAATAAAAAGTAAAAGAACCTGTTAAAACTCGCTAAAATGGAACATGCATCAGGCACAATAAAATTGATAATAAAATTAAAACATCGTGGCTACTTCCCTTGTTGCAGCCGTGTCTTCCAAGGTGCATCTCCACATAGTCGTCAAAATATAAAAAACTCTAAAATGGTGTCGCGTATGGTGTACATCATCTAACCACATGGCTCTCCTCTATCGTCGTAAACCGCCCGTGCGTCTTCGTTGATACCACTCACCAGTTAGCTGGATCTACTAGAACAGCTGGAAATTACGATACATAGCGTTTATTATCAGAACACACTGAACAGCTAACTGGTACAAATAACTTTTTCAACATTTGACTGGTTTCTTTCAGTAACTACATTTTTAGCAATTGGTAGGATACCATCATTTCATGAGGTCCTAGGGACATGTATACGTTATCTGTTTGTATAGACATCTCTGTGACTTCCTTGTTTACTTGCGCGTGAGCTCACTCGCGTTTCAGTGTCGTGTTTGGCTACGTGGTGTGTGGTATCAACGAAGACGCACGGGCGGTTTACGACGATAGAGGAGAGAGACGTGTGGTTAGATGTTGGACACCATAGGCGACACCATTTTAGAGTTTTTTATATTTTGACTATGTGGAGATGCACCTTTGAAGACACGGCTGCAACAAGGGAAGTAGCCACGATGTTTTAATTTTATTATCAATTTTATCGTGCCTGGTGCATGTCCCATTTTTAGCGAGTTTTAACAGGTTCTTTTACTTTTTATTATTCTGATTATGGAAGCTTCACTTCCGAAACGCGTCAATCTTAGTGTTTTACACTATAAACAAGTGGTTGAGCCGATATATTTTTTTAACATTGACATTCACAACCACGACCTCTCATCCAGTATGGATAAAATCAAAATGATTCAATATGCCTGGTTTGCCTCAAAATTATCAGAAACTCTAAACATTTTCGTAAATGTTAATGGGGCATGTTTTTGTACAGATTTATTGCAAACGCCCTGTGACTGTAAAAAATCCACTTTTGTATGTTGCGTAAGATGTCGCAAAAATTATAGCTTTGTTTGTTTTTACGATAATTACCACTGCGGTTCTTGTTTGTAATTATTACACGTATAAAAATTGAATGTTTCCCAATCGACTTTGTTATTCTGATTAAAAACCCAATGTTTCTCATGTACTTTACAATGAAAAATGGAAAACCCACCGCCATGAATTGTGTTGTTGGACAGAAAGAAAATTTTTATTCAATAATGTAACTAATTTGTTAAAGATAATGTAGGCTTGGGAAACTTTCTGAATAATTGATGGAATAACAAAAGAAAATGAAACAGAAGAAGAAAAAAGTGCCGGAGAAGGAATCGAACCCGAGACCTCTAGCGTAAGAGTCCGAACTCTAACTTTCCTCCCCCCGCAGATCCCAATTTCGTTCCCAGAAGTGATGATGAAACCACAAGTGGAAGTGATGAAAGTGGTACCCCAATATTGAGTGGTTATTTATAAGAATTTCATATGAAAAATTCATAACGAAAATTTATTTTACTATACCAGCATATTTTGGTTTATTCACAGCGCTATTCTAAATTAATGTAACTCCTTGCCTCCTAACCCAGACTTCTTACTCTAAACGTAACTCACTTTTCTATTCTCCTATTTTCCCTTTTAGATGGCATACCAGAAGCTGAAGTGGCTGGAGGAATTATCAAGGATTTACCAGACGATGCAATACCACCACCGATGCAACCTGGAAGAAAACGAGTTCGGAGAGCGGGACTCCGGAAGCGAGAACAAATCCAGAAGTTACGAAAACTCCAGCAAGGCTTATCATGACCACAAATCAAAATATCATGCATCTAAGGACGTCCGCGAGTACAACCGCAACTGTCATTCTAAGTTCAATGAAAATATCCCACAAGAGCAAAGGCAAGTCATAGTTGACGCATACTGGAACCTATCTGATTTGGAACTGCAAACGGCCTACATACACAGTGCTGTAGAACTAAATCCTATTGCAAGTGTACTCGGGCTCAAGTTTATCTGCAATTTCTGAATCTTTCTGGCAGCAAATTAAATGTTTCAGATTAATAGAACTACCAGTTACAGGAGCCAAAATTAAGAAATCAATTGGGACATGTAGTAAGACCATCAACAGAAGTATCACTGGAACTTAAGAGTAGTGAATATTGTTTTGCTATTAATTGCTTTGTGGTGAAGGATTTGGCACTGTATGTAATTTTGGGCATGGACTTTCTGTACAAATATGATTATAGCATTTTTGTAAAGGACAGAGTGGTAGAATTGGATGCTGGTGGAAACAGACGAAGATTAAAATTTATGGGGGAATTAAAAAAGGGTATGAGACAATGACTCATTTACAAAGGATAGATGAGGTAGGTGATGAAATGTGTACCAAACAGCAGATATATGACCAAGTAAATGAAATGGGATATTTAAATGAAGAACAAAAGGTGCAGCATACACATTTATTGTGTAAACATAAGGATGTGTTCTCTGACAGACCTGGAAAAGTTGTAGATTTCAATTATGTTTTGAGGGTATTGTCACATGAAGTAATAAGGGCCAAACCTTATCCTATAGCAATAGCTGATAAAGAGGCTGTAAGGCCCAGGATACAGAAGATGCTGAAGTAGGGTTTTTGGTCGTTGTCCGTTGTTGTGGAAGTTCGGAGCAGCAAAGCGCCGCGAGTGTAGGCATGGATGCCAGTGTATGCGAATAAACTGTGAAGAAACAACGTGAAAGTGTGTAGTTGCAAGACAATAAACCACGTGTACGAACTGCACTGATTATCATTTATCCAGATCAGATTTATTTGTGAACTTTAATATGCATGGCCACAAAGTTAGAAGTGTTTTTTAATAAATAAGTTTCAATCTGAACTTGTATAGTGTACCTCATTTTGCTTTTGCGCAAGGTCATGGTATAGACAACTGTGTATTCAATTCACTGCTGTTCAAAGGCTAGCCAATATATGACTCAGTATTAGGGGTGCAAATGCAACCGTTCACTACCAACCCCCTTTGCTGATGATCCATGTGTAAAATAGGTAGTGAATGAGCCCGAGTACAGTTGCAATTGGGGCCCATCCAGGATTGGACTTTTTGTTTTCATTCTATTCCGTAATATTTCGGGATCAGGTGTCCGTCTGATGTTTAGGCTTTTGAACAGTTAGTGTGGAGGCTGTGAGCTAAATTGGTGCATGAGCAGTACAGCATGTCTGTGCTGGACAAGATACGCACTGCCGCTTGGTTACGCCAATATAAGGCCACCACGATTGTGATGAAGTGATGTGCACAGCCTGGTGAGCCGGCCGTGCGCTGCCACGGGCGCAAAACACACGCAATCTTGTGTGCCGCGTCCACGTTTTGCCGTGGGTAAAGCAGCTGATGAAGCTGTATCCACGTGCTGCCGAGGATCAACGCCACCACCAACAACGTCTACATGCTGCCAGGGGCCCACGCTACGTCTTCTCGCTCTCGATCGAGTTTGCTGCGTGTCCACGCCACTGACTACGATTCATTGCGTAGCTGCGCTGCTGCCGCTGACTGCAGATGTCGTGTCACATGAGGATATAAAAGATAAGTACAGCCAGCAGCTACACTGTAAAATTGTGCTCTTTCATTAGCCATGGCCGATGAGAGTGAAGGCGAATCAGTGCATGTTAGGAGTAACTGTAGTAGCCCTAGCATGCCAAAAGAAATAGGTTGGATATCAGGAAGTGACCTGACTGCACTTCTTGTAAAAGTTAGTAGTAAATTAGGAGAAATATATTCAAAAATAGGGAATATAAAAACGAATGGATCCAAAAACAGAGGATATGGTATTAAGGCTTAGTGATAAAATAAAGACAGTGAGTGAAAAATTTGATCAGCTAGATCTCAAATTCACTCAAATTACAGATAAAGTCGAAAACACAGTTGAAATTGTTGAGGGAATCACACAGTGTTATTGAGGTTGAAAAGGGACTAGTAGCCAAGGTGGACACCGTGCAAAGTGATCTTATGGGGCAGATTCAGGAACAGAAATGCACGTTATTTCAGAAACAGAGGCCGACATTTAATTCATTAAGATAGGAGTGCTGTATTGCCATAAGGGGATTACTGTAAATAGGAGGAATTTGAAGGAGAAATAAATGTATTGAGGGAAACAGTTAATACTGTAGCAGCAGCGAATGGAAATTTGTTGTGGGAAATCCTATGGGCCATGGATTTGAATCTAAACCTTTTAGTGGGGACAATAAACACCATGCAGTTGACTTTTTAGCTTCGTGTAAGGATAACTTTGTGACAGGGATGAGTGAGCAGGCAAAAATTTAATACGTTAAGAGCCAGTTGGAAGGGGGACCTAAAACATGGGCTAACCAAAATACTAAAGAATTTTGCGATTTTAAAACCTTTCAAAACATGTTCTTGAACAAATACTTGGGCCAGGCAAAACAATTAAGATTGCAAAATGATTTTTTTGAATGGACCCAGTTACAAGAGTGAAAAGGAAAGTATTACACAGTTCTGAGTTAGAGAACTGAATGAATTAAATCATCTGGATAGGCCTCTGGGTGTATTAACAGAAATATCAAAGCTAAAGAGAAGATTACCAGAGCATTTGTAATGGGAGTTGATTCACAGTGCAACAGATTCAGTGGAAGAATTTCTTAATTTTGTGGATAATATATTACAGACCTAAATACACGGAACAGAGGGAGAGTGGAAGGTATCATGAAAGGGGAAACAGTATCAATTATGAGTACAGTAATAATCATAACAGGTGTAGAGAGGATATAAGTTATCAGAAATATCAGGATAAAGATTGGAGAAGCAGGCCACAAAGATATAACAGAAATTTTGGGGGGAGAAGAGACAATTTCGATCAGAGGAGGAGTGACAGAGAAGGTGTGAGAATAGAGGGAATGCCAGATACATATGGACAGGGTAGACAGTCAAAAAGCTAATTGATGCCTCTCTTAAGGTCCACAGGGAGGGGGGGGGGGGGCGGTAATTCTTTAAACAGGGCCAGATAAGGACATGACGGGATGAGTAATAAAGTCAGCAAGGAAAATAGGGAAATTGGAAAGTAATATGGATGCTGTCTTAGGAAACGAAAATCTGTGGGAAGGTTCTAACAATTACAGAAATTGCCGTCCTGCCGGCGAGCGGAGAGGTCACCGCCCGACGCGGGGGACAATGCTGCGCCAGCCGTTGACACAGCAGGGGACTTCGCAGCTGACAACACCGAGCCGCCGCCAGAGGGGCCGAATGATGCCGCCATCTGGGAGCACCTAGCAGGGCTACCCACCTCCGCCCAGCGTTTCTCGGCCCTCGATTGTACCATTGGTCTGGGGCCGGGGACGCAGCCTGACATCATCCTACACATGCTCCCGGATGCCCTTGCGTCCGTCGGATCCAGAGAGGAGGAGGAGGACAGGAAGCAGAAGGTGCGCCAGCCACCTGAGCAGCCACCTGCAGGGCCGCCGCAGCAGAGGCGCAAACAGCGCCGATCGGAATACACTAAGACACAAGATGCCTTCCGATGGTCTCGCGTGCGCTGCATGCGTGGCCTTTTGGGTGGCACCATACTGCAGCCGGCACCAGACATCCCCTGCCTGCTGGACTTCTGGGCAGACCGCTTCACTAAGAAGCCCATCTCCACCGCGAGCTTCATCCGTGGCCGCCTCCTGCTGCACTCGGAGCCTGTCGCTCTCGAGCGTTTGTGGGGGCAGGTCACCGTCGAGGAGGTCGTGGCCACCTCGCCGCCCAGTGGCTTGGCAGCGGGTATTGACGACCCGACTCCCGCAGAGCTGCGGCACCTGCCGCATGAGGTCCTCGTGAAACTTCTTAACCTCTTCCTTCCGGCCAGGGCCCTTTCCGAGTGACTTCCTCGCGTGCTCGTCCCTTCTCCCCAAAACAGCTGCACCAACATCCCCCGCTGACTTTTGTCCCATCACTGTTTGCTCGGTGCTGTCACAAACCTTCCACAAAGTTCTCGCCTTGTGTCTGATGCGTGCATGTGCAGTGGACAAACATCAGTGTCCATTCATCCCTCGGGATGGGATGATGGAGAATACCTTCATCCTGGACACAGCTCTCACCAATGCAATCTGCTCCTGCCACTCTGTGTTTGTCGCGTCGATCGAAGTTCCTAAGGCGTTCGACTCGGTGGATCGTGCCGCCCTCTGCTGAGGGCGCATGGCCTACCAGATGGCTTTATAGAATATGTCGAGCAATGCTACGAGGGTAGTGCAAGAGTGATAGTGGGCGGCACCAGTGTGGGCGTGTCCGTGAAACCGTCACGGGGCATCGTACAGGGTGATCCTCTCTCTCCATCCTGTTCAATTTCATGGACTTTGTTTTAGGACAGCTTCCCTCTCACATCAGAGCTCTGATTCTCAGCTGCAGAGTCAACATTGCGGCCTTTGCAGCTGACATTCCGCTGTTCACGTCGACACCGAGGGGCCTGCAGTCCCTCATCGATGCAGCCATGGGAGCTCTTGCACATCTGGGGTTGCACATCAGTGCCCAGAAGTGTTGCACCTTCACCTCGGTCACGTCCGGTCACAAGAAGAAGAAGAAGAAGGCGGACGGTGACGTCACCTTCAAGGCTGGCAGCACCACCGTGCGTGGGTGAGACCTTCCGGTACCTGAGGCTGCAGTTCTCGACCTCTGGTCGCTGCACCTTCGACGCCACCTGGGGGAACAGTTGGATGTCATCTCCCTAGCTCCGCTCAAGCCGCAGCACCACCTCTACGCCTCGTCAATGTACTTTTCCTGGCCTGTACCATGGGCTGGCCCTTAGCCACACCCGCGTGGATGCCCTGAAGTCGGCAGACATCACCATCAGGGCTGCAGTCAGGAGATGGTTCTGCCTTCCGGCGGACACTCCACTGGGCTACTTCCACTCTCCTGTTGCACAGGGGGGTCTCAGCGTTCCATCTTGCCGCCAGATGGAGCCAACCCTCCAGCGCTCCCGTGTCCAGGCGCTACGGAAGATGGGGTCAGCTATCGATGGTACAGGCCTGGACAAGGTGCAGAGCGAGATCGTGGTGCTGGAGCAGCACCCGATGTGGGAGGGTCACCCATGAAAACGTCAATGCAGGTCGGAGAAATGTGAGCCGCCGAGGCTACACGTCGCCATCGATGTAGCGGCACTGTCTTCGTACGCCACCGTCCGAGGGCAGCATCAGCGCGTCGCCGACACCAGTCGGCTGCTATCTGGGCGTCACTATATCAACTCCCTCTGCGGCCGCAGCAATGCCTTCCTGACACAGGCGCGGCGCAGACGGGGCGGGAGGCGGACACCAGATGTCGTGCGGGCTGCCAGGCTGCGGAGACCGCCAGCCACGTTCTTCAGCATTGCTACCGAACGCACAGGTCCTGGGGCAAGTGACATGCCATCGTGCAGAGGGGCTTCAACGTCCCCGTGGAGCCCCACCTTCGTACGCCAGAAGGATTACGCAAGCCTGACGTGGAAAAAAGGCACAGGTCACACCTGTCTACAAGAAGGTTAGTAAAACTGATCTACAGAATTATTGTCCAATATCCTTGACACACATTTGTTGCACAATCTTAGAACGTATTCTAAGCTCAAACGTAATGAGGTATTTTGAACAGAATGACCTACTCAATGCCAACCAGCATGGATTTCGAGAACATTTATCGTGTGAAACACAACTCTCACTTTTCTCACACGACATACTGAAAGCTTTGGATCAAGTTTTTGCAGTGCTTCTTGATTTCTGGAAAGCATGTGACTTAGTACCGCACTTACACTTACTGTCAAAAGTACAGTCACTGTAATTTGTAACTGAATTGAGGACATTTTGGTAGGGAGGACACAGCATGTTATCGTGAAGAGTCACGGTCAGATGTAGAAGTAACTCTGGTAACTTTGCGTGTGTCCCAGGGAAGTGTGTTGGGGCCCTTGCCGTTCATATTGTATATTAATGACCTTGCAGGCAATATTAATAGTAAAATCAGGTTTTTGCAGATGATGCCATTATCTATAATGAAGTACAATCTGAGAGAAGCTGCATAAATATTCAGTGAGATCTCGATAAGATTGCAATGTGGTGGCAACTTGCACTAAATGTTTAAAAATGCAAAATTTTGCACTACATAAAATGAAAAAATGTAGTATTCTATGAATATAGTATCAGTGAGTCAGTGTCGGAATTAAAGAATTCATACATACACCTGGGTTTAACACTTTGTAGAGATACGAAATGGAATGATCACGTAGGTTCAGTCGTGGTTAAGCGGGTGGTAGACTGCGGTTTGTTGGTAGAATAATGGGGAAGTGCAATCAGTCTACAAAGGAGACTGCTCACCAGTCACTTGTGCGAGCTACGTGTATGGGACCCGCCCCAGATAGGACTAACGGGGGTACTGAACGTGTACAGAGCAGGGCAGCATTAATGGTCACTGATTTTTTAATCCATGGGAATGTGTCAAGGAGACACTGGAGGAACTGAATTGGCGAATACTTAAAGACAGCTATCCCAAGAAAGTCTATAGACAAAGTTTCGAAAACAGGGTTTAAATGATTACTCTACGGATATACGACAATTCTCTACATATCGTTCACATAGGGATCGTGAGAATAAGATTGGAATAATTACTGCATGCACAGAGGCATTCAAACAGTCGTCCTTCCCACACTCCATACATGAATAGAACAGGAAGAAACCCTAATGGGATGTACCCTCTGACATGCCCCTCACGGTGGTTTGAAGGGTATAGATGTAGATGTTAATGGCAGTCAGTGAAAAGAACTGCCATTTTGGATAACGTTGTCAAGAAACATATTCCATGAAATGGTGACTCTAGATGGAATTTTAAAATGTGACGATGTGTGAACACCACATTTAAGTATAAAAGTAAAATAGCTCTGTGTCTCAGGATCATTGAGGATTGTGATAGCAATGATTATGCAACAACCAGGAAAGCAGCTGACTACAGAAACTTTCACAATGACCAAAAATTTCTCTTTTGGCTTGAGTTTCTCAATAAGATCCTACCACACAGTGACATTCTCTTTCATCAACTGCAACGTAGATATGTAGACAAGCTCAAATGAATGACTCCTATTTCAAGTCAGCAATAAAACTGATGAGAAATCCTTTTGATCTCTATTGTCACTGGGATAACACCCCGGATCACGTAATTAACAGATTGCCCAATCGCTTGGTCTAAGAGGCGACCCTTGTAAGGGAATGGCCACCAGGCGGCGACAGCGTCACAGCCTTACTTGTGACACCAAACAGTATATGGCACTCCATTCTGTGAAATATGTGGCAACCTCGTCCGAATACGTGGAGCCGCTGGTCTCTTTACGTAAATGGTTGGTGTGGAGCGGGGGGGGTAAACGGGCAGGGCTCGTGCAATGTCCGGGGCTGTCGCTAACGTTCCCTGTCTCTTTCCACCGTCTGGTGTCTGAAGTACAGCTGTTTCTGACATATCGTAGCTAGTGGATCGAGTCGTCATGCCGAGTGCCTGCGAGTACATCAGCTGTGGAAGGATCAGACGTACAAATCCTGAACTAAAAATGTTCAGATTTCCCATCAAAGATAGAGAAAGGTTATGGAAGAAGATTTTAAATTTAAGTAAATTAATAAATTAGTTGCAAGTAAGAATTAATAAAGAACCCTAAGCATTTGATTCTATCTAAATTTTGTGCATATGTATTCAGATATAACGTGGCAGTCCTTCCTGTATAAGAATCATACGATATATTTTTTAAATGAAATCATTGCTGCAATTTGACCTTTTCTATAACTGTTTATTCCCTTTAGTATTGTGATTTTGGCAGTAGAAGCATTTTTGTGTGCAATGTGAAAACTGAAATCAATATAAGAAATCGATAACAAAATGTAAAGCACAGTGTCATAACATTTGGTAAACAACTTAAGAAGCACGACTTTACAAGACCTTTCTCTTGTTACTATAAAATGGCTCCAAGCTGAAATTGCCACAGTGAAATAAATGAATAATAGCCATCATCTAAATCCTGGTATATGCTAGAGTGAACGAGTGTAAAACCTCGTTTACACTGCTGCAAACGAATATTCATAAATAATTCGCCAGTGTTTGCTGCCAACGAGTGTTTACACTGGAATGAAGGGAGCAGAAGATAAGGCCCGTTTCACACTAGGACACCAGTGATGGTCACCGATAGACGTACATTCGTTTGAACTGGAGCATTCACACTGGGACCTACACTGCCTCACTGCGCCACTGTGACACAGCAGTGTCTCACCCTCGCCACATGTGACGCATGACGTCACTGTGTTCACACTGGGGCACAGGTCACAGAACAGTGCAGCAGGTTTGCCAACAGACAGGCAGTCATTTGTGGGTCAGTGACGCGAAACATTCATATTACCTTTTTTTTTTACTTTACACATTGTAGCCATGAGTTTATATTTGATTAACATGGAAGATTTTGTAAGTGAAGTAGAAAGTCATTCTGCTATTTGGGATGTCAAAAGATGACTCTAGCAACAAAGTTGTGAAAACGAATGCGCGGAAAGAAATTATAATGAAGTTTGTGCCTGATTTCAATGAGAAGAGCATGGATGAAAAAGAAATTGGTAAGTTGTATGTTCTCTTTTCAAATTTAATACCTTATTTTTCGGACCATGAAAGACTAGCGAAATTTTGTTGCTACCCCTGTACGAGACTAGGAGGGCAGTAACCTTCAAGCATATTTGCATCCGTCATCCCTTTTCTTTTGCGTTTACCAGTATTAAGTGTACCGTTATGCGATCTTAATGCGATAAGAAGGGACAAAATGGATGAACGTGGAAACCATGAACTCACCCCTACAGGGCGAATGAAGAGAAAATCTAAAAAAATACTTATATTTCAAAATTTTCATAACAAAATTAAGGGTGTGTCTTATTGTCATCTTAATGATCTGAAAAATACACTTAAAATATTATTCTTAACTACAATTGTTTACGCATATGTGGCTCATTAATTTTATTTATTTATCATAATATTACTGAGGTACAAGTCCCTGAAACTTTATAATGTTAATTGTAAGTTCCAATCAGTTCACTGAATGCAACACTATGACTTGTCACAGTTAACACAGTAATAATTGCACAATGCACATCACCAATACAATGTCAGGTACAACAATGAAGCTTAACTGCATTAACGTTCACATAACATTTCTGGCAATTAGATTTTTTGTAGCTGCCAAGGCACTTCACCTTCAGGTCTAACAAAGTAGTTTAGAAAGTCATCTCTGACACTGTTCGCAATACTTCCTCCACAGACTAAGCTAGGTCACTCCAGGCAAATGCCAGGATGGTTCCTTTCAAAGGGCACGGCCGACTTCCTTCCCCGTCCTTCCCTATTCCGATGAGACCGATGACCTTGCTGTCTGGTCTCCTTCCCCAAAACAACCAACCAACTAAGCTAGGTGACAAGTCCTGCAATCCCCGAATAGTTAATGTATCCTCAAACTCTATTCCACTGCAACCATGCACAAAGTTATGGAGGAGACAACATGTCTTTACAATAGGCACTGTTAAATCTAAGTTAACATGGAGTTGTCTATGGAAAACGCGCCACTTGTTTGCAAGAATTCCAACCTACACTTTATGTACCGTCTTGTTCTGGACAGTTTATAGTTGAACACGTTTGATAATGTCTAAATACTTTCCTCCAAAAGGGCAAAGAGTATAAAACGGTGGATGTATGTGTAATGAACGTTTTGTCTTCATTCTCCCCCTCCTGCTCCTGCTGCTTAGAAGTACTAACAAAGGTTTCTCCTCGCTGAAGTCCATTTCACCAACTTTAAATGGAATACACATACAGGAAAGGTAAATGCCAGAATTAGTACTGGCTGTTATGCACTGACTGTACTGAAATCATGTGCTAGCTTGAAAACAGTAACCAGTGCGTACTATGCTTACATACAAGCCCACCTAAAATATGGTGTGATATTCTAGGGAAATTCTCCAACTGCCCTGAGCACATTCAAAATCCAAAACAGAGCAATTAGGATTATTTCTGGGAGCAAACCCAGAGACTCCTGCAAACTCATCTTCAGAAAGTTGGAAATCCTTACACTGCCTTACCTATACATTCTCGAGACTCTAAAATTGTTCAGAAACCACATAGTGCCAACTGACTTCAGAGTCGTAAATAATAATGAAATACATGAACACAGCACCAGGAAAAACGCAAACCTGCATGTTTTACGTACAAACACTCAACTGTGTAAAAAGGGAGCTTTCCACATGGGCCTCCAATTGTTCAACATGCTTCCCAGTAGTATTAAGTCCATCGAAGACAACATAAAATTTGGCAAAGCTGTGAAGTCATATTTGTTGTGTGACTGTTTTTACTCTATAAATGAACACCTAGAACAGTAATCTTGTTATTTATGTTAAACTGAAAACATTGAGCAATGGAGTGAAGTAAACTTAACCAATCTTTGCAATATAATACATTAGGATACTATATGCTAATATATGTTAATGTTAACTGATATTTTACGACATCTGTAACACACTGTATACCATCAGATCACATGGAATTAGTATATAAAACTAATCAGTTGGCAATACCTGCTGTAGCGTCTCCTGGCCAATCGTCATAAAAAGCGTGTGACAGAATTTTTTCCGTGTGTGTAACACCGGTGAACATGTATCGATATGGTGCCACGCACACGGCGAAAGAGAATTAATTTAAACACGAATAAACATGACCGAATGAAGCAATAAAGCAAGACTGCGTAAACATTTCACGAATATATTTTGTGTGTATGTAGAACATTCATAATTATTTGACGTTTTATGCAATTTTTAACTTTGAATCCATGACATATTATTATCTTTGACAGTCTTCTTTTTAAATGAATTAGAGATTATGATCTGCGCCTCAGATAAAAAGGACAATTCAGTACATGTATAAATAGTAAAAAGCACTGTAATAATTGCTCTGTTTTCTTTGGGTTTCGTTAAGCAAATGTATATGCTGGTCGTGAGTCTTTTGTTCATGAAGCTTGAGATCCGCCATTAGGCGAGTTGTTGTAAAAAGGTGTGTAAAATAAATGCATTTTTGTTTGGATATATAGAGTTTGAGCAATATGTTTTTAAAATAATTTGTAAAGTTGTCAGCCATTCGTCCCGCAAATAATTTAGACATTTTCAGCATTTAATTTAGCGGAAGCCGTTGTACCAATCTGAGAGGGCAACGGCCGCAAACGCGGCACATTTAAAAAATATTTATTTCAAGCATCGCAGTTGTCTCGTCGGTAACGCGAGGTAACATAATAATATTTAACATTTCCTTACAGCTTCCAGCAGTGCCGGCAGACTATATTATATTATTCAGTGCCTTTCTCAGTTTGATTTGGAAGGTACTGTGCGACATGTTCTATGCGATCACAAAAATAATCATTTTCACATTTTGTGACAAGGTCTGCTCTGTGAAACTAAAGCAATATTTTACATTTTTTCCCCGAGATTAAGAGAACGCGGGCTAGCCGCGAGCATGTTCTAATTAACAGTATTCAAAAATCCACTGCATAATGTAACCAACATTCAGTGCTGTGACGATCATTAGAATTTCATTACTGACTTTTCTGAATACGATGCAAGGTAGTGAGTTCAGATACAGTTTTCTTTCTTTCTTGATTACGTTACAGTAGCAAGTGAATGTTTCCTACATGATTATTCAGAGCAGATGTGGAAAAGCAATAATTTGATCCATGGTGTGCCACATTTATGATAAAAAGTGTTTATTCCCTCTCCCACTCCATGTCTGAACTTAACATATGTGTGCTAGTGTGACTCATAGAGCCAAAGTGAAATATTTACTCAACATTACTCAAAGTTACTAGCTTTTATAAAGAATTACCTAGTACAGACAGTGTAATAACATTGAATCAAAACCATAGAAACGTGTTACAAATAATTTTGTGTACTACCATCAGCTCTGAGTTTGAGTTTTATATCAGTCTGAACATTGCAAATCCAAACTTTAATATCGCAAAGTAAAGTTACTAGTTACCATGTACCAATTACTTGCTGCTACACATATATAGGGCTATTACAAATGATTGAAGCGATTTCATAAATTCACTGTAGCTCCATTCATTGACATATGGTCACGACACACTACAGATACGTAGAAAAACTCAAAGTTTTATTCGGCTGAAGCCGCACTTCACGTTTCTGCCGCCAGAGCACTCGAGAGCGCAGTGAGACAAAATGGCGACAGAAGCCGAGAAAGCGTATGTCGTGCTTGAAATGCACTCACATCAGTCAGTCATAACAGTGCAACGACACTTCAGGACGAAGTTCAACAAAGATCCACCAACTGCTAACTCCATTCGGCGATGGTATGCGCAGTTTAAAGCTTCTGGATGCCTCTGTAAGGGGAAATCAACAGATCGGCCTGCAGTGAGCGAAGAAACGGTTGAACGCGTGCGGGCAAGTTTCACGCGTAGCCCGCGGAAGTCGACTATAAAAGCAAGCAGGGAGCTAAACGTACCACAGCCGACGGTTTGGAAAATCTTACGGAAAAGGCTAAAGCAGAAGCCTTACCGTTTACAATTGCTACAAGCCCTGACACCCGATGACAAAGTCAAACGCTCTGAATTTTCGGCGCGGTTGGAACAGCTCACGGAAGACGATGCGTTCAGTGCGAAACTTGTTTTCAGTAATGAAAACATTCTTTCTTAATGGTGAAGTGAACAGACACAATGTGCGAATCTGGGCGGTAGAGAATCCTCACGCATTTGTGCAGCAAATTCGCAATTCACCAAAAGTTAACGTGTTTTGTGCAATCTCACGGTTTAAAGCTTACGGCCCCTTTTTCTTCTGCGAAAAAAACGTTACAGGACATGTGTATCTGGACATGCTGGAAAATTGGCTCATGCCACAACTGGAGACCGACAGCGCCGACTTCATCTTTCAACAGGATGGTGCTCCACCGCACTTCCATTACGATTTTTGGGCATTTCTTAAACAGGAGATTGGAAAACCAATGGATCGGTCGTGGTGGAGATCACGATCAGCAATTCGTGTCATGGCCTCCACGCTCTCCCGACTTAACCCCGTGCTATTTCTTTCTGTGGGGTTATGTGAAAGATTCAGTGTTTAAACCTCCTCTACCAAGAAACGTGCCAGAACTGCGAGCTCGCATCAACGATGCTTTCGAAGTCATTGATGGGGACATGCTGCGCCGAGTGTGGGAGGAACTTGATTATCGGCTTGATGTCTGCCGAATCACTAAAGGGGCACATATCGAACATTTGTGAATGCCTACAAAATTTTTTTGAGTTTTTGTATGTGTGTGCAAAGCATTGTGAAAATATCTCAAATAATAAAGTTACTGTAGAGCCGTGAAATCGCTTCAATTATTTGTAATAACCTTGTATAATCATATCTAAATAAATAAAACCACAAGCCGAATAAAATTAACTCCAGTAGTAAAAAAAGTGAGAGGAGTAAGGGAGACGGTATACTGCGGTGTCTGACATCAGTGATCCTGGAGAGTTCACAGCAATTACCTGTGACCGTCACTGGCGACCATCACCAGTGTCCCAGTGTGAAACGGGCCTAAGAGAACAAGCATAGCATGCAAACTATAGGCGCTGCCCATCTTTATTTATTTATTTTAGTCTATGCGGCAACAATCGTGACGCAGCTTTCACTCGAAAACAACACTACTTATAGCAACATGTTTGCGCAGATGCAGATTTCTCCAGTAATAATTGTGTTGCAGATAAAATGTACCTCTGTTGCGGATATCCGTGGGCTATCTTTAAACTGTACAAAATAATTTTTTAACATAATTATGGTTTGCCGTCTGTGGCTCTTCTTCCAAGTTGACGGTATCAAAAACACACTTTCACTTGCATGTTACCGCGTTTGTAGCCCCATTTCAACAACAATTAAAAATTCATCAGGTACAAAATGTCTTCTCTTCCAGTACCTTCCTACTTAAAAATAAGGAACAAGTACGTTTTCTGGCAGTCTTATATAATTTACAATAAGTTACAGGCAAAGTAAAAGAATTTAAATCCGAAATGAGTGTCACTTAAATATGTCCAGCCTTGATTCGCAACACAACCGAGAGCGGACATCAGCAGACAAAAATTCAGGCCAGGCACACCTTGTTAGAGCAGTGGCGGGTTGAACTACTTTACAAAACGTTAATACCTGAGAATGCGGATACACAACTTGGCAGATATGGATAATGGTCTTGTGGGTGCGGTGCGCATACGGACGGCATTTTCCTTGTCTGCACAGACCTCTAGTTACAGCTACGATTTAGATCTTTGGTATTGAGATGTGATTATTTTGCCTGCTCGTTTTGACAAAGCAAGTAAAGTGGCGTAGGAAAATGCGTATGTTGGTGGCTTAATTTGTACGTAGATGTGAAACGGATGGAAGTAGTGCCAGTGCACGTAACACTGAATTGTATCTCCAGCCTTCTTTAGATTTATTCCAAAATTTTGCACACATGCCAGTTGGCACCTTTCGCTGGTTCCTCATTACACTCGACGAGGAAAATTACTAGCAGCAACATAAAGGAGTTCGCACGTAGACGAATACTCTCTGTGCTGATAGTGCCAAAGGGGAGACGTGGCGAACTTCCTTTGATGCTTTGCTCAAAAACCGACAACCAGCTGAACCCTGACGAGCACCACCGAATGCGTACCGAACAAGACTGGATGTTATTTTCTCGCGGTGCTGAACGGAATTTAACACTACAGAATGAGCATTCTGTGGTACAGTCAATGCCCACACCGTGGCCGCGGTCTTTACGTCATACAGCCAACAGCCGGCACGCCCCGCTTATTCGCAGCTCTGCACAGCTGTGCAGCTGAGACGCGGGCCTCACACACATTGAGTGCCTCCGCACTGCCGTGGCAACCTCGGCCGGCGTCATCCCGAGAGACAGTTACGTGAGGCCGCGCCGCCAATCTTAACAGGACACGACAAGCGGACTCTGTTACGGCGGGCATATTCCTCCGCCACTCGCCCTATATAGCCGCATATATATAGGGCAGCGCTTGCGCCGAGTTGTGGCAGCCGTAGCGCGCAGGTCACTGAAGCACGCGGCGCTCTGCTACTGCGGGAGAGTCAGCGAGGAGATCGTACTGCGCGCGGGTGGCAAATTGTCGTGTTGCTGTTTTAAGGGCAAAAAAGCAAATTGTCAAACCCTAGCGCGCAGTACGGTTAAGATGAGCAGCGTGGGACGTGATGTCGCGAGAGGCGGCGATTCGGCGACAGAAGAAGCACTTTCCCCCGCTCCCGCCCTGTACATCAAGTGCAAGGGAGGTCGAGTGGGTGGAACTCTATCATGAGATGGGGCAGAGCTGCGACAAGGAGGTCGTCGCTGAGTCCGTTGACTCCGACGCCACCATCAAGCTCCAGGCCGCTGGCTGGAGCGACTACAGGGCCCTGAAGGCCCTTGTGGCCGCTCTCACGGTGGACGCCCCGGAAAGAGGTGCGATGGGTCAAAAGACTCGTCGCAAAGAAGTCACCAAGGCGCTCCTGAGGGGACTGCCTTGGATCCTCACGGTGCGAGCGGTGAAAGAAGGACTGCGCCGCCAAGGTTTTGTTGAGGCAACCGTCAGGTTGCACAACAAAACCAATAGGAAGAAACCGCCTCTGTTTATTGTCGCCACACCAGCGGCGGGGGCATTCTCGACATCCGGAAGCTTTTGGGCTTCCACGTGCAGCCGGAGACTCCCCCCCACCTGGACACGAAGCCACAGTGCTTCAAGTGCCAGGAGGAAGGACATGTGGCAAAGCACTGCCGCAACGCCGCCAGGGGCGTCAAGTGCGGACGTCACCATGACACCCGCACCTGTACCAGCACCAATGACGTCAAACCGACGTGCGCCCGCTGCGGCGGTGAGCACGTCGCAACTGGCGAGGAAGTCAGGCCTTCAACGGCCGAAATCCCGCCACTGCAAAGGAGACGGCGCCGCAAGCAAAGAGGCGACGCCGCAGGAGAAGAAGACGGCAACGTTCTGCAGCCGCGGCGAACAACAGAGGGACGGAGGAAACAGCGAGAGGAGGAGGCAACGCCGCGGGAACAACGGCGGCACCCGGAGGAGATTCGACGACGGCCACCGCTCATGTGCGGCCGCCTTCCCCCGCCGCCTGCGGCAAGGGCGGTGGAGGGGGGCGGCGGCACGACGCAGCGAGTGGGAAGACGGCGGCCACAGCTGGTCCCGACATCGAGTCGGCCCTCCGGGAGGCGGAAACACGATTCCGCATGGTTCTCCATGCAGAGATGGAGGCCGCCTGCCTCACCCTCCGTGAATCCCTCCGCCGCGACACCACCAAGGAGACGCAGGCGCTGCAGACGGATGAGCTGCATAAAGACGACCAGGCCACACAAACGGCCTGGCCGAAGGAGATGACGATAAGTCGGGCCGCACAGGCCACATTAGAAGGCAAGGGAGCACGTCAGGACTCAGGTGTCCAAACCAAAGAGTTTGTGAATCACAGCCACTACCTTGTGGACAGAGAGATCCTGGACGTCACCAACCCGGACATTGACGACCGCAGTGAGCATCAAACGAGCTACTTGGTAAGCAAGGAGCTCATAAGAAGCTATGTGCGAGAAGAAAAATACGGAAGAGAGCGAGAGGCAGAACACGAAAGACAACGCGAGGCCGCCCTTGCCAACCGTGAACGCCAGCGCCAACGACACTGGCAACTCGGAGAGCATAACAAGCAGTTCTGGCCGGGTTTTGCAGGTTTTCCTTGGCCGCTACAAACTCCTGCAAATAAATTCCCAATTGGGGGAAATCCCCCCTTCCTTGCACCCCAGCAAAAAATTATAAACAGTGCCAAAACAGAACAACTTTAACCCCCATGGCTGAAAAGAGCCCAACGCACGCTCTATAACAGCCCGCCCTTCTCCATCTGAGAAGGGAATGAAAAGTGCAAAAAAGGGGGGCAGCGCTTGCCGGCAGTTCCGAGTCTCGGATTCGATGCGAGAAGACGTCTGTACTCTCTCAGCTCTCCTAGCTCGGCCTACATAGACGTGCCGCGCTCCGATTGGCCGGGCTACTCCCCCACCACTCGGCGTTCACTCTACGAGCCACGGTCCGCGGCCGGGGCGCAACCGACGATACAAGTAGCGCGCCGCCTGCCGCTACAGCTCAGACATCGGCCTCCTGCCAGCAACATCAAAGGTATTCGAAAGGCTCTACCTGGTCCGCCTGCTTGCCCACGTAAACGCCGAAGGACTTCTCCCCGACGAGCTATTCGGGTTCCGTCGGGAACACGCGACGACGCACCAGCTGCTGCACCTGACGGAGGAAGCGTTCGGAGCCATTGACCGACGTAAGTATTTCGGCGCTCTCCTGCTGGACGTGTCACGTGCCTTTGACTCCTTGTGGCATGACGGCCTCCTGTACAAGCTTCTTGTGCAGGGGGTACCTGTGTCGCACGTGAGGCTCCTGCAGGGCTATCTGCAGGAAAGGACGTTTCCCGTCCGCGCAGCCAGTGGAATTTCCACGGAGCGCCGAATACTTGCGGGTGTACGTCAAGGCTCGGTCATAGCTCCGCCGCCGTGCCACGCACGAACCGCGTCCAGACGGCACTCTATGCTGACGACACGGCGATCTACAGCAGCAGCTGGAGCGTCGACGTCTTGCAGCGGCGTCTACAGCCGGCCACCGACGAGCTCACCGAGTGGGCAAAGAAGTGGCGCCTCGCCTACAACGGCGAGAAGAGTCAGGCGATTATTACAGCAAGTCGCCCCTTCCGCCACGACGCGCCAACAGTATCGGTGTGTGGAGTGCCAGTCGAATGGAACGACACAGCCAAATACCTAGGCGTCACATTAGATCGGCGGCTCACATGGCGGCAACACGTTGAAAACATCAGGGGCAACGCACTGGGTGGGTTGAGGCTGCTCTACCCTGTGCTCAACCCCACGTCAACGCTGCCAGAAGACGTCGGTCTTACGCTGTACAAGGCCGCCATACGACCGCTGCTGGAATACGCAGCGGTCGTGTGGGGAAACACGGCCGATACAAATCTGAAGCGCCTGCAGACGATTCAAAACAGGGCGCTACGACTGGCACTTCACCTGCCCAAGGACTTCCCCACCGAGGAGCTTCACCGCGTCGCTGCCGTCCAGCCCCTACGCCAGAGGTTTAAGGACGCAGCGACAACATTCTACGAGAAAGCCGAGAGGTCGACCAACCAGCTGGTCAGAGGACTCGGCAGCCGACCACACTGGCGGGCGTCATTACGCTGGCCAGACCTGCTGCGCCGGTAATAGTGATGCAGCAACCCTATCAACAATTGTCCCCGTGCAGGACAGCCTAGAAACTCGCAAGCCTATCCCATAACTTTAACAAACATAATGTAGGAAAAATAGCGCTAGGCTATTAAAACCTATACCATAACCAAGTGGAACACACTCCCCTTGTTCCATACATTAGCGCACACGCTACAGCTCTGACGCTGACGAGAGGCCGAAGCAGCCACTTCGGTGGCAAGCTGCCTCCCCCAGCTCTCATCTCTACGAAGAACGCCGAGAAGAAGAGGAAGACTAAGAAGAAGAAGTCGGCGTTGAAGAACATGCAGCATACACCACACAACCTTTGTGTAAAGCAAAACTGTGTCGTGTAAGAGTCTTTGGACTCGCAGGTCCTGCAGCTTGCTGCAACTTCTTCCTACGTGGTTGATCTGGGAATTGTTCAGCAACAATTCGCAGAGCACCTACGGAACGACGTGATCCGGGGCCCCCTTCGTGTGGGACCAGCCCGCGGTCACTAGGCCAGATACCTCTATTTTCTGTAGCCCCCACTTCTACACGCCACCGTGGACAGGGATACACTATAACCTCCCTCACCTTCTCCTGATGACTGTCTAGAAGACCAGAGAGAACTCCTCAGTGTTCTACAGGAAGCTGCCGCGGCAGAAGAAGTAGAATCACAGAACTGCTTCAGGTACGCCTTGGGGATCTACCCCAACCTGGCGCTTACTGCAGAAGAAGAAGAAGAAGAAGAAGAAGAAGAAGAAGAAGCAGCAGCAGCAAGCCGACGACGGGGCGACCACCAGCATGGACAAGCAGCCTGCAGCCGCCATCGCCAGCCAGCCAGCCAGCCAGCCGCAACACCAATGGACATCGAGACGGAATCACGAAAAAGGAAGAACAACGAGACTCCGCCCGCCGCCCCAGCGATGGAAAACAAACCAGTGGGCAATTACAAGAGAGCCAAGGGGACAACCGACTCCGAGGGCTTCACTAGGGCCACCAGCACGGCGCCACCCTGGCGCGTCACGACCGCCGACCCGCCCCCACTAAGGAATGTCTTCCAGCCACTGGACACCAGCGAGCAGACGAACGGCAACACGCCGCCGGCTGCAAGCGCACCCACCAAGTCCAGGAAGCCTCCTCCCATCACGATCACGTACGAGAAGCCGTACATTGAGCTACATGAGGCGATCCAGGAACTCACCAACGAACCAATCCCGTTGAAAGTAGCAGGCAATGACATATCGCCTCCATGCCAGAACGCTAGACGATTTCACTCGTGTCAGAGGAGAATTGAAGGAGAAAAAGCTAGAATACTTCACCTACTCTACTGAACCCTGAAAACGATCAATCTAGTCACGAGAGGGCTCCCTTACAGTTTTACCGTAGAAAACCTACAAGCGGAGCTAAAGAAGCTAAAAATCACGCCCAGGTCGGTGACCAAAGTCAAGTCGCCAAAAACCAAAAAAGATACTCCACTCTTCCAAATAATAGCAGCAGATACCCCTGAGAACAGGAGAATCAGGGAAATCGCCTCTATTAGGGACGTGGATGTCACTCTCAAAAAACCCAGAGGAAAACGAGGCCCAAGGCTATATTATAACTGCCAAGGGATAGACCACATAGCGAGAAACTGCAAGATGCAGACCAAGTGCGTGCGATGTGCAGGAAACCACGCCACGGAAAACTGCACAAAGGACAAGAACGCTCCACCCACATGTGCCAGATGTTCCCAGCAACACCCTGGGAACTAGACTTGGCCACTGTTTCTATGTTTCGATACAGTGTATCGATACGTGGAACTGTTTCAGTGTTTCGGAACGGATGTGGTTCAATGTTTCGAAACAGTGGTGTTTCATTCTGCCCCGTCTCGGATAACCGGCCCAGATTCGGTCTCGAGCCAGACACAGAAACTGTATCGTTGTTTCAAAATAAGGTTGTTTCAGTCCACCTGTGCTTGGATCGGACTAATTGTATCGAAACAGTGATGTTTCATTCCGCTCTGTGTCGGACGAGATTCGGGCTCGGCACAGGTACTGAAACACAGCATAACACTTCGTGAAACACTTTGAAGAGTGTCGAAGTCTTTTTGACAGGCAATAGCATGAAGCTTAAGATATCCGAAAATAAAGCTTCGTTTCTAGCTGACTGTCCTATTCCGAAATGGCGAAACATCTGCTTTATAAACACTAACCAAACAATAAAACAACGCATGCTATTCACATTCTAAATAATAAATATTAGAAAATGATTCAGTTAAATTACTTTTTTTATAACATACGCTTCTCTGTTCATGTACAGTAATCATATTAATAAACGCAACTAAGCATACAACATTTTGAATACAAAAAGGCGTGGAGTGACAGTTATTAGACATATACACAAATTTGATGTAGGTATAATTGCAGGCAATCTGTTTGACATATCACTGACAGTGTAATGGTGAACGGGAAGCATGGTGAATTTATAGTAACGGTTCTAAACACCTTGAAAGTCAATTTTTTTCTGTTATATTTTGTTATTTATTCGAATTATTTGGCGTTATTTGTGAGTCTATAGTCACTGTGCCTATTATCCACAATGATTCCCTTTGTGTGCATGGAAACTAGCAGGATGGGTATATTACCCATACTAACGGAATGTGGGAATCCCAGTAGCATATCCGTTGTTTCTGCAGTTTGCTCCGACTTCCAGTTCCGTTCGTGGTGGTTCTTCTGTCTTCAGCTATGGCTGTCCTCAGCCAATTGAAAAGTATGAAAGTCACACGACACGAAAGCAGCGCATTTGCTGCAGAAATACGAAACTGCCAAGACGCCCAAGTGATAGTTTCATACTTTCTGCGACATGATTAGCGCTCTCGCACCTCATTTGTGTTTATATGGACATACTTATACAGTAGACATTCAAGATGATAAAATGTGTAGGTTCATTAGATTACAAAACAAAAACTGTTTCACTGTTTCGAAACAGCGTATCGAAACATTACATTGTATTGTTTCATTTGTTTCGAAACAGTTTGCCCATCTCTACTGGGAACTACCTGGGATGTGAGGCTGTAAAGGCATACAAAGCACGGCAACAGGCACCTGCAGCCAACCGCAACGCGGCAACACGGCAGGGGTACACACAACAGTCTCCAGCAGGCCGCAAACAGACCCGTAGCAGCTGCCAGACCGACAACCACCCTCACTGAAGCTGTGGAAGGCGCACCAGCAACGACAAGGACAACCACTGCCAACACCACACCCATGGCAGCACCGCCGCCGACTCTGACAAACAAAGATAGCATCGCCATCAAGGACCAAGCATCCCAAACGAATGCGAGCCACACCGCCATCGTGAGGCGGCGCCCATCACTAGCAGTCCGAAAAAGAAGATGGGCACCTAACAAACCAACACACCCAGTACCAACCACTGCAACCAGGACAATACAGCCGCTTTTCTGGAAGTCGTGCAAGTGGCTATGACAACCGCAATGGAGGCCATTGTGAAATATATTCCACAGCAGATAAGCGCTGCAATCCAAGCTGCCATGCAGGCATTCCCACAGACCAACCCAAGGAACCAACATGGGCACTAGACCACAAGGATTAAGAGTATGCTTGTGGAACGCCAACGGAATCCGACAACAAGCGAGTGAATTCCGTGACTTCCTGCAAGAATAAGGAATTGACGTCTGCCTTGTAACAGAGACTCACTTACAACCGGGAGTCAATGTCAGGGCAGCGAATTACAGAAGCTACAGGAACGATCGGCTTACAGCAGGAGGTGGTACAGCGGTCTACATCCGTGCACACCTCCAACACCACCAACTACAACTACCTGCACTGCAAACCATGGAAGCCACGGGGGTCGAGGTAAAAACCAGCAAAGGACCAATAACATTTGCAGCAGTATACAGGCCCCCACAAGGCCAGCTACAACCACAAGACATTGACCTACTGCTCTCCATGCCAGGCAACCTCTTCCTAGGGGAGATTATAATGCAAAGTACACTGCATGGAACAGCAGGCTAATCAACTTAAGCGGACGTCATCTTCTGAGGGCAGCGGAGCGTAACCATGCAATCATAGTTGCGCCACACACAGCCACCATCTACCCCACAAACAGAAGAGAAGATGTCCTAGACATCGCAGTGGTCAAAGGACTCCCCTAAACGGTAACAGCCAGCACAAGACGTGTACTGTCCTCTGATCACATTCCAGTAATCTTTGACCTCGAGATGGAAGCCACACCAAGAGAGGAATCAAAGATGGACCTCAGGGGAGTAAACTGGGAAGCCTACCAAGAACTACTAGCCGACAAACTGGAAGCTATCCCAGACCCAGACGGCGTAGGAGTGGACACGACACTTCTGCACATAGTAACCAAAGCCATCGACACGATCGAAGCCGCCACCATGAGACAAACGCAGCCCAGAAACCATGCCAAACCACTACTGCAAGAAATAAGATACCTCATCAGGAGGAAAAATAGATGCCTCAGGGAATGGCAGGACACGAGAAATCCAGCTACGGAAAGAGAAGCCAACAGAATGCAGAGAGAGATAAAAGCTGACGTTGAGGTGCACCAAATCCAGTCCTGGGCAAGCAAAGTAGAAGCACTCAATCTCAATGACCAGTCAGTCTGGAAAACCACCAAACACCTGCTGGGGCAAGGTCAAAGAATACCCCTACTACACGTGGGGAACGACGTAGCCTGTTCACCCAACGACAAGGCAAACGCCCTGGCGGACATCTTCGACAGAAACTTTCAACCAATCGAAGATCCCGTGGACCAGCAACACACTGAAATGGTGGAAGAAACACTCCCCAGATTCCTGGAACACCAAGACCAAGACAACGTAATCGAACCGATTACGACAGAAGAGGTAGCAGCACAAATTGCAATACTAAACCCGAAGAAAGAAGGCGGACCAGATATGCTGACGAACAGCCTCCTGCTAAAACTACCGCCTGCAGCGGCCCCCATGGTAACCAAAACATTCAACAACATCCTGAGTATCGAGCAATACCCCATAGCCTGGAAGCATGCAGAAGTAGTGCCGATACCGAATCCCGTGAAGACCCCAAACCACCAAATAGTTATAGGCCAATCAGCCTACTACCGGCAGTTTCAAAGGTATTTGAAAGGATTTATGCTGCGACACGTCAGCGACGAGAGAATACTGCCGGATGAACAATTTGGTTTCTGCAGCAGCCACTCCACTACACACCAGCTGCTCCGAGTCGTCGAGGAGGCACCGGATGCCGTAGAGCGCCGAGAATACTTCGCTGCGATCTTCCTCGACGTCTCAAAAGCATTCGACTGTGTGTGGCATAGGGGCCTCCAATTCAAACTACTTGATCTGGGGGTGCCCGTGTCGCACGTACGGCTGCTACGGTCCCACATCAACAGTAGAACATTCCATGTCCGGACACTAGATGGCAACTCGACCGTCAGAAGAATCTATGCCGGAGTTCCACAAGGCAGCGTCCTCGGACTGCTGCTGTACATATTATACACAGCTGACCTACCGCCGATAAACAGGGTACACCTCGCCCTGTACGCCGACGTCACGGCCCTGTACTCAAGAAGCAGGAGCGCGACACACTTCCAGGAAAGGCTCCAAGGAGCATGAAATGAGCTAACCGTGTGGGCGACAAAGTGGCGCCTGTCTTTCAACGCCTCGAAGACCCAGGCCCTCGCAATCTGCAGGCGGCCCATACCGCCAAACGACCAAGAAGTCATCATACGAGGCACACCCGTATCCTGGACGCAGACGGCCAAGTACCTGGGAGTAACGCTAGACAGGTGCCCGACATGGCGCCCACACGTTGAAGACATCAGGACAAGGGCACTCAACAGACTACAGGCACTGTATCGAGTGCTCAATCCCACATCAACATTACCACCAAGGCTGGGCGTCATCCTTTATCTCACCCTGGTGCGGCCAATCCTGGAGTATGCTGCACCAGTGTGGGGTAATGCAGCCCAAAAATACCTGAAGAGATTACAGGCAGTCCAGAACCGCGCCCTGAAACGAGCGCTGCACCTGGACAACCGATTCCCAGCAGTACAGCTCCACGAGATGGCAGACGTCGTCCCACTACGAGAGCGGTTCAAACAGGCTGCAGGGGCCTTCTACTGCAAGACAGAAGAATCACTGAACCGACTGATTCATCAACTGGGACACCGAGTTCATCGACTGGCCACCACTATATGGCCTGGCGTACTTGGTGTCTGAATGTGTGTGTGGGGAAAAAAATACATATAAAAAATAATTAAAAAAATATAGTTTGGAAAACCGCTATGTACACCAACAGCAGCCGAAGGAATCAATTTTGCAGTTAAAAATTCAGCCAATGTCTCGTTCATGTCTATGTTTGTATTTTGTTCCTATAAATTTCAGTGAGGGGGCGAAGCAGAAATGCTAGTACTCCATACATCACCAAGGACTGTCAAGAAGAGGTCCTCGCCATTGAACTGCACACGCCCTGGCAGCGATTCGAGGGGGAGGACCGGTCGAGTGTGGACGCTCTGCAGCCGGACCCTGCTGGTCGACTCTTCGAGCACGCTACGCTTGCCGTAGCCGAGCAAAATTGTCGTGTGCATTGCGCATGCGTAACGCAAGCAAAACTGTCGTGTGTGTGGGTGCGCACGCTTTGCGATTGCGCCGCATTATTGTCGTGTGGTGACAACGGGCCTGGTTCCTTTGAGTTTGTCGTGCAGCTGCTGCCGGTCTACTGCGGTGGCGGCGAGGGCCGTGGTTTTCTCGCTCAGTCGTCGTCTGATCTGCCTCCGTCGTGATCCGTTCAGACACTGCCGCAGGGCATCCTCCCTGCTCCCCCAAGAGTAGGGAAATTCCTACGCCAGGGCCGCGCGTAGTCAATGTTAGGGCTGGCACTGCTCGGGGAAACCTAACGGTGCCAACGAGCGATCAACCAGTGCCCCTCGGCGCTACAACAGACATATCGGGTAAGCCCAAAGCCCCAGTGACTGGGTACCCGCGGCCAACCCACTACAGGTATCACGCATTCGAGAGACGGACGTAATGCCAGCACCCAAGCGTCCGGCCCCGAGCCGGCTCGCTGAGGAACCCGAGAACCCAGACAGGGATGACACGGAAGTAGGGGGCGAAACCGTTGTCACCGACATCCCCACTTCGAACAGCTCCCCCCCGATCGCTTCCGCCGCCTGTCTGTCCCTCGACCTCCGGCACACAAGCGCAACAGAAACAGAGAAGCGGAAAAGTGCCTCCTATCACTGCGACCATTCCAAATGGGGCAATGAAAATTATCAAAGAGGTCGCCCCACACTTAAAAGGGGCACTGAACACCTCGTGTAGAGGGTCGTCAGTAAAGTTTCAGCCATCGACAGCCCCTGACTACAGATTTCTAGTGGATTACTTCACTCAGAAGAAAATCCCCTTCCATACTATCCGACCACAGAAAAGGCGGTAATCGAGGGTCTCCCGCGAGACACCGATTCCGCCGAAACAAAACAGTTGCTCATTGAGCGCAAATTCAGAGTTATTGAAGTAAAGCAAGAGACACGCGTCTCTGCCCCAACAACCCCGGCGAGGGACGCAAAAAGCGAGCGCAATTTAAGGTGATCCTTCACCCAGACGAGAAGAACAGAGCTCCTCAGGACCGAGCTTTTCGTGAACTGCAAGGTCACTATTGAAAAGTACCGACAGCCTGAAGGCCCTGTACAGTGCCACCACCCACCAAAATGCGCTAAATGCACCCCAGCAAAGTGCGCGCTGTGTGAGGGCGATCACCCGGCGAACTACAGCCACTGCCCCACACGCATACAGCTCGTGTCAACTGCAGTTCCTTCATTGCACCTCATTAAAGCCACATTTGCAGCTGCTGCTGCTGCTTCGTTTTCTGTCCAAAAAAGAAATGACAGAAGGAAAGATAGTTAAACACGTAAACGTGCACTTAACAGACCAGCTTCACTGTCACCGCAGAAAAAAAAAGTGGATGAAAGCACAGAAACTGAAAAAGGCCGCATCGAGGATGAAATGAAGAGGCTTCATAAGGAATTATCGCTACAGACAGAAAAAAAATAAGCGTTTGATAGCTGGAAACAACACACTGAGAACGAGAAACAAATTACTGGCTCATGCATTAAGCAGACAGAAAGATATGCCAAAGCCTTCAGTATCAACGAAGTACTAAAGTGACAACTAAGGTACACCAAGTTTTAAAAAAAGTGTTTACGAACGCACAAATTGAATGTCTTCCAAAGTCAAAGAAGAGCACCCATTTGACCCAGGAAGATATAAGCGAAGCCTTGTTTCTGCGCTCTCTGTCCAGAAAAACACACATTTATTTAAGCAATATAATGGGAATACCATTACCTGGATTTTCTACGTTAAAACGATGGATATCCAATTCTTTTTGTTGTGTTCCCGGAATTTTGAGTGACGTATTGTACTTAATGAATAAGCAAGCAACAAAATTAAGTCAAGCAGAGAAGCTGTGTGTGTTAAGCTTTGACGTAATGAATGTGGACAGTCGCATATGCTACGACCAAGAAACTGACACCATATACGGACCACATAGCCAGGTACAGGTTGTTATGGCACGTGGTTTGTGTGGAACCTGGAAGCAGCCCGTACATTATAACTTTGATACTACGATGAATCGGGATTCACTGATCAATATCGTCAGAGAGACACAGAAAGTGGGATTTGTCGTAGTTGGTATAGTATCTGATTTGTGGGGTAAAAATGGGAAAGTGTGGATGGAATTCCACATCGACTACACAAACACGTGCTTCACCAACCCAGATGATGAAACTAAACGTGTTTGGGTATTTGCTGACGTACCACATATGGTGAAACTTCTCAGAAACAACCTTTTAGATGATGGTTTCTCATTAAGTGACGGAAGAACGATAGCAAAGCGCGTAATCGAGCAGCTATTGTCGAAAGATAATGGAGAACTGAAACTGTGTCCTGAGCTTAGTGCTCATCGTCTGACAGTGTGTGGAAGAGATCGACAGCGCGTTCATCTTGCCTGCCAACTCTTTTCCAACACTGTATCAGAAGCAATTCCTTTTGTAATGCCTGAAGAAAAAGACACGGCAGAATTCTTCAAATTGGTGAACGACACTTTTGATGTTATGAATTCGAGGGTACCTGTCGGCAAACGACCAATTTCAAGTGCTTTTGGATTGTGTAAGGAGACGCAGGAGGAAGTTCTTCGCAGATTCTACTGCGTCTGTGAAAAAATGAGAGTGGGAAATCATAAAACTTTACTTCCTTTCCAAAAGGGATTACTCACCTCGATTCGGTCACTGCTGGGTTGTTTTTCGGATTTAAAACATGGTTACGGTTTGAAGTATGTATTGACCTCAAGGTTCAACCAAGACTGCCTTGAAAACTTATTTTCCCAGATTAGAGCAATTGGCAGAGCCTATTATCATCCCTTACCAGTGGAATTTAAAAGCCGTTTACGTATTTTAGTTATGAACAAAAGTATTGCTGACATTCAGTTACGCAGTTCTTGTCCAGTCTCAGCGGAAACTGATACAAATTATTTGACTTCCAACCTGTTTACAGGGCTTGTGCCGGGCATTGAGGAAGCGTTGTCCATGATAGGTGACCAACAAATGAGGGACATTACACTACATGACTTAATTGTTCCACCTTTGATAGAAGATTCAGAGTGTTCTCTAGAAGGTCTCCGCTACATCGCTGGATATATTGCCTCCAGGTGCGTCTCCATTGACAAATCACTTGGTCATCGTAGTGGTAAGACACCCTAAGTGTCGAAAGACCGTGCAAGTTCTGGGTGGATTGAGAAACTGTCTCGTGGTGGCTTAATCATCCCTTCAGATGAGTGGTTTGGTGTTGTTAAGCAGTTAGAGGTGCTTTTTCTCATGGCAGCAGTCTGTGTAAAGACGGCAATGTGATCAGAAACCTGACGAGACTTTTAATTGGGAAGTTTCCAACTATTGCTCAAGAGGTCATCACAGTGTACGCTAAAACCAGAACCTTCATCCGGATAAGGCACTTCAACGCATCTGCAAAGGCACAGAGGGCCAAACAGCAGCAGCAGAAAGCAGCACACAGCTGGAGAGCTTCTGCAGTCCCCTCCAGATCTGATTAAGGTAATCAAATTATTCTTAAAATTTTTGAATGTGAGTTTATTAAACCGGGCTTCTGTATCATTATGTGTAGTAATGTCTCAACTAACTAGACGTACGGTTGCTGCTTAATACCTGCATGAAAAAGATGGTACACACTATTGCCGACTGTGATGCACAAAATGTGTTTAGTGAACTGAAAGCTCTTGTAATTGTTGTGTTTCCAGTACTATTAAAAATTGTAAAATATATAAAAAGGGACTGAAGCAACCACATTGTTGTGATCTAACAAAAAATATTGAGTAATAGAATATAAATTGAGGGGGAGCCACAAATCTGTAGTTTTACTTTTGTCATTACCAGAGAGACAATATAAGAGTTTCACAGTCGTAGCAGGTATTAACATTCAGTCCCTGTATTGGTAAGCTTCGATCGAATCCATAATTCATTATATCGCCCTTCACTTTTCGTAAATTAATGTTAGTTTAAGCGCACTAGTGCCGTATGCGAACGTCTCGCGCTGCTGACGCTTCTCGACAGTGACGTCACACGGAAGCGCCCGATCGCTGCCGAACACATTGGCCCAACCTTCTATGTAGCAACCTTGGCCAGGGACGCCGCTCGGAACTGTAGACGAGCTGCGTCAGGCCGGTATTACACTATCAAATTTCTTTGTCCAATATCTTTGTCAAAGATATTTGATAGTGTAATAGGGACTTTGTCAAATGTCGTCCAATATTTGATCAAATCTAGGGCCTCGCTGTATATTTGATCAAAGAAACCGCTTGTCTTCTGTTCACTGCAATGTGACATGTTACCACATGGAGCGCTAGCATCGCTGCAGCGTTCTGTCGTCCGTAGTGTTTTTATAACCATTGCCGGTAAATACAATTGGTGTGTGCCGACAACTACAAAATTAATAGAGATGTCTGAAGCTGATGAGGCGCTTTACAACGTGAGGCACCCTGAATACAAAAATAAATTAAGAAGATTGGAGACCTCACCTGACCTAACCTAACATAACATAACCCTCTCCTGTAGCAAGGAATCGGAGTGTTACAGTGAGCCTGCCTTCTGCAGATGTAGCAGTTCTTAAGTGAATATTGTGCTTTGCGATATGAGGATACACTTCATTGCGCACATACAGAAATGTATGCTCATCCATTCTTAAGTAATTGATGCACCACTTGACGTCTTCCACTGTAAGCTCACGTAACAAGTTTTGTTGAATGCTTTTATCGTGTCGTCGATTAGATTAGTTTTTCGTTCCATAGATCCGTGCTGAGGAGATCCTTATGGATGTGGAACATGTCGATTTTTTTTTAAGCTGAAATAACAATACTAATAGTATGAATAAATACAATACATCATTTGTTTCTATAAAAATTTCGCCAATTGAGTAGAAGGAGTTGGCCAGTAGTAAGTCTTTCAGGCTCCTTTTAAACTGATCTTTATTTGTAACTAAATTTTGTATGTTTGCTGGCAAATTATTGGAGATGAGTGTTCCTGAGTAGTGGACCCCTTTTTGAACTAAAGTAAGTGCTTTTAAGTCCTTGTGCAGATAATTTTTGTTCCTGGTATTGTATGTATGAACTGAGTTGTTTGTTGGAAAAAGAGATATATTATTTACGACAAATTTCATTAAGAAGTAAATATACTGAGAGGCAGTAGTTAGTATACCCAGTTCTTTGAAGAGGTTTCTGCAGGAGGTCCGTGAATTTACTCCACAAATAATACGTATTACACGCTTTCGGACCTTGAAAACTTTTGTTTGACTTCAAGATTTACCCCCAAAATATTATCCCATATGACATTATGGAATGAAAGTATGCAAGCTGTTTGATGTTTATGTTGCCTATGTCTGCTAACACTCGAATCGCAAATACAGATTTGTTAAGGCGTTTCTGCAGTTCTGTGGTGTGCTCCTCCCAACTAAATTTATTATCAAGTTGTAATCCCAGGACTTTTAAGACTGTCAACGTCGTATGTATGGTTCCATTTCCCCCCCCCCCCCCCCACTTCTTTTCCGCATGTGCACACAATGCAATTGGAGTACGTAGAACTGCTGCGGTTAAATAACAAGTTGTTGTCAGCCATTTTGAACTTTGACGAAAAATTTGATGACAGTGTAATACACCTTCTAGCGCTACGTCAAAGATCTTTGTCAAATATATTGGACGGAATATTGGATCACATCTTTGATCAAATCTTTGACAAAGAAATTTGATAGTGTAATACCGGCCTCAGCTGTTTGCGGGCTTCAGCCTGGCAAACGTTATAACCAGTTAGGGACACCGTGGCGCGCGTGCGGGCGGCGCCTGAAGGCCTCAGCAAATTCGTGGCCCTCGCTGAGGGAGCTATGTCACTATTTGATTCTTTTAATGGATCCAGAAAATACAGGGTGAGGCAGTGAAACGGCACGATTTCGATAGTGGTTGTCGGGCGCGGAGGGGGGTTGCGAGAGTGGGGGAAGTGACCTTGGGCGTCTAGAGTGGTGAAGTTTCAGTAGCCATGGAGCGTTGGTCGAGTGCGCAACGTGCATATGCCGTAAAGGCATATTACAAAAACGCGGATAGTGTGGTTGGTGCTCAACGCGCCTTTCGTCGTGAATTCAACCTGCCGCCACGGGCTCCCGTGCCATCAAGGAAAGCCATTCTCCTTTGGGTTAAAACCTTTGAAGCTACTGCTAGCACAACAAAGAAAAGAGGCGGCAGCACAAAAACAATCCGGACACCCGAGAACATTAATCGTGTGCGCGAAGCGTTGGGACGAAGTCCGCGAAAATCCGCGAGACGGCACAGCGCAGAACTTGGTCTCAGCAATCGATCAGTAAGACGGATTTTGAAGAGTGACCTTCACTATCATCCATACAAAATTCAGGTAGTGCAAGCCCTTAAACCTAATGACTACAATAACCGTATACGCTTTTGCCAGTCAATGCTTAACGTTATTGAACGAAATGAAGAAAGAGTGCATAACTTATGGATGAGTGATGAAGCCCACTTTCATCTTAGTGGGTACGTAAATAAGCAAAACTTCAGATATTGGTCCTCAGATAACCCGCACGAACTTCATGAAAAACCTCTCCATTCTGAAAAAGTAACAGTCTGGTGCGCAATGTCATCTCGTGGAATCGTGGGGCCCTATTTTTTTTGAAGATGAAGATGGCAACACAGTGACGGTAACCTCTGGACGTTATGCTGACATGTTGACCATTTTTGGTCTGCCTGGAATTGATCGACATGATCCAGATGCTGAAACACTCTTCCAGCAAGATGGTGCAACAAGCCATACTGCTAATGTCTCAATGGAATTGCTCAGACTTGCATTTCCACGACGTCTAATCAGCAGGAATGGCGATTTCCCCTGGCCTGCCCGTTCACCAGATCTGACGGCACCAGACATTTTTTCTTTGGGGCTACCTCAAGTGCAAAGTCTTCCAGGAAAATCCACCAAGAACAGAAGAAGACCTGAAGGAGCGAATTCGACAGGAAATTAACAACATTCCAGTACAGATGCTACGAAACGTCATGGGACAATTTCATCTCAGGCTTAGACAATGTGTGCAAAACCAAGGACGACACCTCACTGACACCATATTTAAAAAATTATTGTTTTTAAGTTAAATCTTTAATTTCCACTCTTGTACTTGAGATCCATGTTCAACTATTATGATTTTACTTGTAAATAAATCTTTGGTGGTTTTACAAAATCGTGCCGTTTCACTGCCTCACCCTGTAAAAATATTAAACCTTAACGCAAATGGCGTAAAACCGCAGAAGCAAATCCTAGAAGAATTTCTCGACCGGCATGACATCGATATTGTGTGCCTGACAGAGACCCACCTTAAGCCCAAGGACCGCTTCTCCGTCTGTAACTGTGCCATACGTAGAATCGACCGCGTAGGCCGCGTACGTGGCGGTCCTCGTGAAAGACAGACGGTACTTCCGCACTGTGGATTTACCCCAGACACGCAGCATCGATGCGGCCGGTATAGAAATCAAAATTATGAACTCCACATACAGCGTGTTCCAAAAAGGTACGGCCAAACTTTCAGGAAACATTCCTCACACGCAAAGAAAGAAAATATGTTATCTGGACATGTGTCCGGAAATGCTTAATTTCAATGTTAGAGCTCGTTTTAGTTTCGTCAGTATGTACTGTACTTCCTCGATTCACCGCCAGTTGGCCCAACTGAAGGGAAGTAATGTTGACTTCAGTGCTTGTGTTGACATGCGACTCATTGCTCTACAGTACTAGCATCAAGCACATCAGTAGTAGCATCAACAGGTCAGTGTTCATCACGAACGTGGTTTTGCAGTCAGTGCAATGTTTACAAATGCGGAGTTGGCAGATGCCCATTTGATGTACGGATTAGCACGGGGCAATAGCCGTGGCGCGGTATGTTTGTATCGAGACAGATTTCCAGAACGAAGGTGTCCCGACAGGAAGACGTTCGAAGCAATTGACCGGCATCTTAGGGAGTACGGAACATTCCAGCCTATGACTCGTGACTGGGGAAGATCTAGAACGACAAGGACACCTGCAATGGACGAGGCAATTCTTCGTGCAGTTGACGATAACCCTAATGTCATCGTCAGAGAAGTTGCTGCTGTACAAGGTAACGTTGACCACGTCACTGTATGGAGAGTGCTACGGGAGAAGCAGTTGTTTCCGTACCGTGTACAGCGTGTGCAGGCACTATCAGCAGCTGATTGGCCTCCACGGGTACACTTCTGCGAATGGTTCATCAGACAATGTGTCAATCCTCATTTCAGTGCAATTCTTATCTTTACGGATGAGGCTTCATTCCGACGTGATCAAATTGTAAATTTTCACAATCGACACGTGTGGGCTGACGAGAATCCGCACCCAATTGTGCAATCATGTCAGCGACACAGATTTTCTGTGAACGTTAGGGCAGGCATTGTCGGTGATGTCCCGATTGGGCCCCATGTTCTTCCACCTACGCTCAATGGAGCACGTTATCACGATTTCATACGGGATACTCTACCTGTGCTGCTAGAACATGCGCCTTTACAAGTACGACACAACATGTGGTTCGTGCACGATGGAGCTCCTGCACATTTCAGCCGAAGTGTTCGTACGCTTCTCAACAACAGATTCGGTGACCGATGGATTGGTAGAGGCGGACCAATTCCGTGGCCTCCACGCTCTCCTGACCTCAACCCTCTCGACTATCATTTATGGGGGCATTTGAAAGCTCTTGTCTACGCAACCCCGGTACCAAATGTAGAGAGTCTTCGTGCTCGTATTGCGGACGGCTGTGATACAATACGCCATTCTCCAGGGCTGCACCAGCGCATCAGGGATTCCGTGCGACGGAGGGTGGATGCACGTATCCTCGCTAACAGAGGACATTTTGAACATTCCTGTAACAAAGTGTTTGAAGTCACGCTGGTACGTTCTGTTGCTGTGTGTTTCCATTCCGTGATTAATGTGATTTGAAGAGAAGTAATAAAATGAGCTCTAACATGGAAAGTAAGCGTTTCCGGACACATGTCCACATAACATCTTTTCTTTCCTCGTGTGTGAGGAATGTTTCCTGAAAGTCTGGCCGTACCTTGTTGTAACACCCTGTATACAGTAATATCTGCGTACCACTCCCCAGCCACCACTATACTGCAACAGGACCTTCGGGCTCTGCTAGGTACTGGCGTTCGTGTAACTGTGGGAGGGGACCTCAATTCGAAGCATAGGGCCGAGAAGAGAAGTGGCGTGAGGTTGTATAGACTCGTCGTGGGGCGTGCCGCCTCAGCGTCATCGCACCCGACGAGCCTACGCATATCCCCGTAGAGACGACAAAAAATCCGGACATCCCGGATATTTTTGTCGTAAAAAACTTCGCTCTCGATGCAACAGTCACTGTGCACCACGAGCTGAACTCCGATCATAATCCGGTCGTTCTGGACATAGCGAGTGTCGAAGACGATGCCGGGAGGATGGCAAAAACAGAAGTTATAACAAACTGGGACAGATATAAATGCCTGGTGGGTGAGCACGTGGAGGAAATCCTGCAGATGGAGACGACAGAAGAAATAGACGACCCGATAGTGAACTTCACAGACGTCCTCCACACCTGTGCTCGCACTACGAGCGTCAGGCTCACCACAGAGCCAGGCGCCAGGGACCTGCCCCCTGGCATCTGGGACCTCACAGTCGCCAAACGCAGGCTGCGTAAGCATTGGCAGCGCCACCGCGACCCTGCCGACCGCCGCCTGCTGCGGAGGCTCGAGCACCGGGTGAAACTCCGACTACAGGAGCCGCTGCTGGGAGGAAATGTTGCAAACCGCCGAAACAGACAGAAATAAACGCAAGATCTGGCAGGTAGCCCGGCAGCGGAAAGCCCCCACCAGAGAGAATAGGCCACTCCACGGCGAGAACGGTCTAGTGTACGAAGACCGAGATAAGGCACAGTCACTGAAGTCACAATTGCGAACTCACGTCATCGACGATGACGAGAGTGACAGGCAGGAAAGAATAGTCATCGGACGAGTGACTCAGATAAGAAATTCGCGCCCAAACACAGAATTTGTGCCCATTAACGAGCCGGTAATAAGTGCACTCATCAAGCGACAGGGAAACCACGAGGCTCCTGGCCCTGACCGCATCCGCACCCCACTCCTGAAACACCTTACACCTCCCGCCATAACATTCCTGGCGAGCGTCTTCAATGCTTGCCTAAAATTCACCTACTTCCCCTCGGTTTGGAAAACTTGTAGTCACCCCTCCCCAAACCTAATAAAAACCATCTCCTACCCGAAAACTACAGACCAATTTCCTTACTCACTGGCACGAGTAAAATCCTTGAGCTGCTAATCCTCACACCCCTCCAGCAATTCCTTACTGACAACAACATCCTGTTGCCCGAACAACTTTAATTCCGCGCTGTGGACTCTGCAGTCCAGCAATGCCTGCACTTGGTACAGCACGTTTGTCTGGCCAGGGCAAAGAGAGAATCCACAGGAGCAGTATTCCTGGATACAGAGAAAGCATTTGACCGCGTCTGGCACGATGGCCTAATATACAAACCAGATCACATAGGGTGCCCAGAACATCTCATAAAGATCATCGACTCATTTCTTGCGGAGCGTCACTTCATTGTAAGAAATGGGACAAGATCGAGCCAGATGTGACCTATTGCGGCCAGAGTTCTGCAAGGTTCGGTTTTAGGTCCCGTCCCGTATTCAATTTACACTAACGACATACCTGAGCAGGTCGGCGGAGTGATCGCTCTCTACGCTGACGACACAGCTATCTACAGGAGTAGCCGCAACCTCGATTTCGTACGGCTAAAGCCGCAAGCCCACCTCGACTCCGTAACGCAGTGGTGCAATTTGTGGAAATTTTAAGTAAATCCGAGAAAAACCCAAGCGATATACTTCACAAGCGGGCTAAAACTCCCAGACCAACAACTAACAATTGGTGGTCCGGACCTAGCCTGGCGAAATTGCATTACCTACCTCGGGACGGAGATCGACAAGACAACCGCCTCACATGGAGACAACACATCAATAAAGCGGCAAACAAAGGGTGCGCACTCCTGTCCCAACTGTACCCCCTTCTGAGGGGAGTTCGAATCACCTCAAAATGCAAAATGCTTCTCTGGTGCCAACTCATGCTTCCGGTCATCTCGTATGTCTCGAAAGTGTGGTCAATGGTGTCAGACACTTTACTCGCAAGGCTACAACTGCTACAAAATAAAACCTTCCGTGTAATCACAGGTGCCGACAGATACGTCCGCAACACACAAATCAGAGAATTCTTAGATCACCCCACCATCTATTCCCTCATAAAGGAAAAATCTGCCAAACTTTATGAGAGGACACAAGCATCACCCCACCTCCTCATTCGAAATTTAGGCTGCGAACATCCAGACCTTCAGCATAAAAGACCTAAACAAACTGTTACGCGCCACTTTAGGGACATTTAAAACACACAAACATACACACAAAACAAACATTTACACAAAAACACACACACAAACCAAACCATCATCTTCACGAACCCGCTAGCGCATTCCTAGAAGTCAGACGGGCACAGCCCAGTGGCACTTCAGTACAAGAGAACAAACAGAAAGGCCATGCCTGGCAGTCTCGTGTCGGGCTACCTACTTGCTACGTCGACGTCGCACACAGGGACGACACTACACTGTGCTACGACTGTTTACCGTACCGGACTTGGACTCTGCAGCCCAGTCGCTGCTCTCGACCGAGCACCAAGATGTGTTAGTATTGTGGACCTGTTTGCAATAAACAGATTTTGGAACTCACTGTGAGGTAACGAGCAAGTTGTGGCGCCCTGAAAATATTCTAAGTTCGGAGTTGGAGTGGCCACTCCGCAAGCCGGGGCTCGTCAGCAACCCCGCCGAGGTGTCGAACATTGAGTGGAGCGAGAGGGGTAGCCCCAGCGCACGGTCCAGGCCGACCCCGTGGCTGGGAATTCCACGTTGACGCTGTGTCGAGGACTGTCCTTTGTGTCGATGAAGGAGATTTGTATGCCAGGAGCGCCAAAGATGGCGGACTTTGAGGGCAGACATTTCACAGTTCACGTAGAAATTAAATAGCCAGAGGAATCGTGATACCTTAAAAAAAAAACATGAACATTACCATTATCTGCACAACAATTGTGAGGGTGTAATCAGATTTTCAATATCTTTATTAGTTTAAAGTTCACTATGTGACTCTAAATTATACAAGTAACATTGAGCATCAAGTTGCCAAAATCTAAACGGTTCATCCGATTTTGTCAATCGACATGTCTTTAGAAAGCTATTAGTGTAAACCTAAATTGGTATGAATTACAGGCATGTAACTTCAATAGCACACGAGTTATTGGAGGTCAAAGTGGCCCATTACTACTGATCGCGTCAGGCCATAAGTACTCCACAGTTACACGAAAAAATGGTAGCAGCACGTTTGTAAATGTATTTATTCGTCTATGTCTTTGTTTATGTCTGACATATACTATTCATTAAGAAATTGGTCAAATATTTACGGTGTTTTAGAAAGCACATACACATTAGGCTACCGGCATACCTTTTGTTCTATTCCTTTGATATATGTTTGTTCAATTTATTTATGTATTTAATAATGTGTGTTGGAGCATATTTATGGTCCAGCCGTAGGAATATTTATTTAATTTCAAGTTGTTTAAATGTAAATCCAGTATTTCATATGGGTCTCAATATGTTCGTGAGTGTGCATCGGCTTGGAGACATGGCGGGAGCGCTCTAGCCAGTCACAGTACTCCTTACTATGATAGGCGACTGCCGAAGTCAATGGAGAGACTTTGTGGCAGTGGGGGAGGAGTATCGGGTCGCACAGGACACGAGAGTGCTGGATGGAAATGTGTGATGGATGGCTGCAGGCAATACTTGGAGAGCGTCGAGCAGTTTGCACACGGTCGCCGGAGATAGAAATATTTCCTAGTGCCGACTCGTGCACTTGTGAGATTTCCACGGATTCTGCATTGAAGACGTAGTATGCGTTTAGAAGTGAATATCTCGCGAGCTATGTTGTTGTTCGTAACTAATTACGTGAAGTAGGAATCTATTGTTTCCCTGTTATTCAACTTATATTTTATTTAATTGCTGGACCATCGACACGCATAAGTGTTTTGCAGAAATACACCACATTGTCAAAGTGCTTCTACTGTCGTACTCATCATTTAAAGTCATTAAAAATAGTACCTGCAGATTTTATTTAATTGCAATCTTTCATTTATAAATTCCTATGTTACACTGAAAATTTGCAATTGCCGAGTGGTAGGAACCTTCGACCATTCGATTCGTGTGTATATTCATATTGTAGACTCGGCAGTATTTGGCTTTCAATGCAGCAACTACGTATCCCAGCCGCTAGACAACAAAACCAGCGACACTTAGTCCGAGAGTCACATTTTTTTTGAAAGCTCGCAGACACTTGCAAACACTGAGGTTATGCTTTCGCTACTAAATTGTTTCTCACAGTGAAAAAGGTAAGCACTAAAGAGGAAACAACATTATAGACAAGGTTTGTTTCAATTACGAAGCAAGTAATGTCACGCAGACGAAGAGATTAGAAATCGTGTGTATGTAACTTTTGCAGGAACTTCAGAGGCACAGTGGACAGGTAGTGAAGTTTGTGAACTAAACACAACAATGTCATTTGCTGAAGTTCGTCTTTCCCTGATTTAGTTCACACAGTGTTGGCCAGGCTTAAAACATCCTTGCTGTAAGACCACATCCCCAGAATTAATCATATTATTTAAAGTCCAAAAAAGGTTGCAAACAAACAGCTCTCTAAGCAAATACTTAATGAAAGATTCCTTTCTATCGAGCTAATGTAGACTGAGCTACTAAATGTGTTAACGGTATATACATATATTGTAATTTTCTAATTGATAGTTATTGTTACAGGCAATGTCAAACTGCTGAACAGCATGAAACAACAACTTCTACACAGAACAGTTCCTTTAAAATTTACATCTTATACTGATTCTTCCGAAGTATGTGGGGGAACTTATGATACGAAAGTAAATATTCCAAGGAGAACACACAGTGCAGCTAGTTACCTTCTGGCAGAAACAAATGGAACACCATAAAAGTGTGAACCATTTCCAGACCTGAAAGAAATCATAAAAATGCCTGCTAGACAAGTTAAAAGAAAACTCTGTATGATATGTGATGATACTCCTAGAAAGCAAAAAAATGAAATAGAAAATCCATAATATGAACATATCATTGAAAAACAAAACTTCCTACTTGTCAATAGTTGAGCGTAGATTGTTGCATTGTAGGAGCTCAAATAATATTGCACATGTGCTCAGCAGTTTGTTTCCCATCTGATTACTCCAGGGCACTGGCCGCAATTCAGCATAAGAGCAAAAAACGTCCGTGGTCTTCTATTGAGAAAAATCTCTCCAATGTTGTTTCACAAATCTACTGCAGCATATAAATTTTTGTGAAAATTGGCTATCTTATTACATGGACTGTCCACTATTAGACGATGGGTTGGCGCCACAAAATTTCTATCAGGGTTTAACAAAAACCTTTTTAGTCAACTTAGCAAGAAATTTGAGGCACAAACCTATTTAGAAAAGGCATGTGTAGTATCTTTTGATGATGTGTCATCTGGAATATGCAAAAGATCTCGATTTAGTAGGTGGTCTCGAAGAGTTGGATGACAGGGGAAGGAAATCACTTCCTGCAAATTAGGCACTTGTTTTTATGATTAGAGGCCTCTACAGTAACTGGAAACTGCCCATTTCATATTTTTTTGTCTAATTCAGGAGTAAAACATTCAGATTTTGTTGGGTCTCTTACAGCAACTAATTATTTTATTGCAAAATGCAAACCTAGAACCAAAATTAGTAGTTTGTGATCAGAGAGCTAGTAAGTGTTGTGAAGCATTTACAGGTTACGCCTGAAAGATGTTACTTCATTGCAAATGGACAGAGACTTTTATATTTACGATGTCCCACATTTATTCAAAAGCATACGAAACAATCTGCTTAGTGGCGAGTACATTTTCAACAATGGCGGTGTTTCATTCGAAGACGTCAGGAAAACATACGACATCGATACGGAGGACAAAGAAAGCAGAATGTTGTTAAAGCTCACCGACAGTCATTTGCAACCTGATTCATTCCAGAAAATGAATGTCAAAATGGCAGTCCAGGTCCTCAGCCATTCTTTTGCTGCAGCTACCAGAACTTGCGTAGTGACTAAAGAATTGCAGAATGGTACAGCAGAGAACACAGCTGCTTTTATAGACTTTATGAACAATTTGTTTGACATTTTGAATAGCAGGACAGCATTTTCCTCTACTCCATATAGGTGTGCATTATCAGAACAATGCCCAGTAGTAATGGAAATGCTACAGAATGCAAAGGATGTCTTAAGTACCATAAATAAAATTGACAGACACACAAAATAATAATACCACCATGCATTATGGGTTTAATTCAGACTGTATGCTATTGCTCAGTTTTTTTCTTGAGGAACAAACTGTCGGCATTAAATTTTTACTGACTGGCAGATTGAATCAAGATGCTCTTGAAAATTTATTTTCTGTGTACCGTCAGAAAGGAGGCCACAACCGCAATCCAACAGCCAGAACAATAAGGTGCTTGATCCGAACAAGCACTGTTAACTGGCTAATGAAACCTTCTGACGCTTCAAATAGTGAGAATGATGCTGACAACACGCTATTGCCCCACGTGATTTGGGCTGTTATTGAACAACTGTGTTACCCTCTGCCAGGCACTTAAATGTGATTTGCAGAGTTTCCATGTAGATGTAACAGGTGATTAACTTCAGCTGTCGGAGAGCTCTGGAGACATTGGAATCCCGAACACCCCTGGTTCCTCTATGGATGGCAATTATTTTTCTTCCTCACAGCAAGACCTTTCCTCTGAATGGTGTTCAGTAGTTTATTTTGCTGGCTACTTAGCACAAGCATGCATCGAAAAGTGTGGTTGTTTGAAATGTAAGGAGACACTTACTTGTAGTGGTGAGCGTCAAGATAAGAGGGAAATATGAGGTTCATTCAAATGATACCTGGTCAGTGTGTCTACCTTTGCTTTACACGTAAGGTGGCACCACATAACTGTGGGTACGGTGGCGTCATCTATTGGCAGAAAGACTGAGGCGTGCACACTGTTTGATGTCGCATAGCGCCAGAGTGGTTTCACGCCGAAGAGAAGGTGGTCACACGGGTAATCGGCCACTACCAAACGTGCAGACAAATAGCAGGAACGACGAGGAGCGATTCGATTTGTGGCAGCAGAGGGAGTTGGAGGTGGTGAAATGTATCGACAGACGAAGGCTGTGTACGGTGAGTACGTCGCAGGTTCGAATCCTGCCTCGGGCATGGATGTGTGTGATGTCCTTAGGTTAGTTAGGTTTAATCAGTTCTAAGTTCTAGGCGACTGATGACCACAGAAGTTGAGTCCCATAGTGCTCAGAGCCATTTGAACCGGTGAGTACAGTCCGTGTTGTTCAAGTGTTGTGGAATGGCGCAAATGATCCCTTGAGGGGGCGTGAGTCACCGGAAGACGATGCTTGTCCTGGACATCACAACAGTTTCAGTGGGAAACTGCTGCAACATCCATCGTACAGTCCCGACCTTTCACTGTACGACTTTCACGTGTCTGAACCTCTAAAACAAGCTATTTGCGGACATCGATTCTCAATGGATGACAAAGTGTGTGACTGGGTCCAGGCCTGGATCCAACAGCAACCTACTAACTTCTTGAAGGATGGAATCGACCAGCCAGTGTCACAATGGGATAAATGTGTCAACAATTTTGGCAACTATTTTTGAGTATGTGAACTGTGTATAACTACATTTTTAATCTAATAAAATCATTACCATTACTTTACACAAGTGACCGTGTTTCATTTGAATGCTGTGAGGGATCCGTGATCCACGAACACAGATATTAGTATTCGACACCTAGATCGATGGACTTTATCCAGTTGGGTGATGGGCCATGATCCTGAACTTTTGGAGCCCAGCCAAACGAAAAAAATTGTTTCACCTTTTCATGTGTGTCTGCCTCCAACAGTCAGCCAAACGAATGCAACAGCAGGTCCCACTGGTAAAGCCGCTACAATCACTAGCTCGCCTTTCAAGAAATCACTTTAAGGAAAGTTGCAATTGCAAGGCCCAACAGATAAGCCTAGACCTAAACCAGGTCCATCAAACGCAATATTAGCCAGAGCCCTGTCAGAATGTTTATCTTTGGAAAGGTGAACTGCTGCAGATCAACACCACTTGCAACAAGACAGAAATAAGGAAACAAAGGGCAGCGTTACTCATCTTCCTCCTCGTCTGAGGACGGTTGTGTTCCTCTCGTCTCCACTGATGACGAAGACAGTGTGGACGAGGAGTGCCTATATTGCAATCACACTTACACTTCCCCCCATGAACCATGGACCTTGCCGTTGGTGGGGAGGCTTGCGTGCCTCAGCGATACAGATAGCCGTACCGTAGGTGCAACCACAACGGAGGGGTATCTGTTAAGAGGCCAGACAAACGTGTGGTTCCTGAAGAGGGGCAGCAGCCTTTTCAGTAGTTGCAAGGGCAACAGTCTGGATGATTGACTGATCTGGCCTTGTAACAATAACCAAAACGGCCTTGCTGTGCTGGTACTGCGAACGGCTGAAAGCAAGGGGAAACTACAGCCGTAATTTTTCCCGAGGGCATGCAGCTTTACTGTATGATTACATGATGATGGCGTCCTCTTGGGTAAAATATTCCGGAGGTAAAATAGTCCCCCATTCGGATCTCCGGGCGGGGACTACTCAAGAGGATGTCGTTATCAGGAGAAAGAAAACTGGCGTTCTACGGATCGGAGCGTGGAATGTCAGATCCCTTAATCGGGCAGGTAGGTTAGAAAATTTAAAAAGGGAAATGGATAGGTTGAAGTTAGATATAGTGGGAATTAGTGAAGTTCGGTGGCAGGAGGAACAAGACTTCTGGTCAGGTGACTACAGGGTTATAAACACAAAATCAAATAGGGGTAATGCAGGAGTAGGTTTAATAATGAATAGGAAAATAGGAATGCGGGTAAGCTACTACAAACAGCATAGTGAACGCATTATTGTGGCCAAGATAGATACGAAGCCCACACCTACTACAGTAGTACAAGTTTATATGCCAACTAGCTCTGCAGATGACGAAGAAATTGAAGAAATGTATGATGAAATAAAAGAAATTATTCAGATTGTGAAGGGAGACGAAAATTTAATAGTCATGGGTGACTGGAATTCGAGTGTAGGAAAAGGGAGAGAAGGAAACATAGTAGGTGAATATGGATTGGGGGACAGAAATGAAAGAGGAAGCCGCCTGGTAGAATTTTGCACAGAGCACAACATAATCATAACTAACACTTGGTTTAAGAATCATGAAAGAAGGTTGTATACATGGAAGAACCCTGGAGATACTAAAAGGTATCAGATAGATTATATAATGGTAAGACAGAGATTTAGGAACCAGGTTTTAAATTGTAAGACATTTCCAGGGGCAGATGTGGACTCTGACCACAATCTATTGGTTATGACCTGTAGATTAAAACTGAAGAAACTGCAAAAAGGTAGGAATTTAAGGAGATGGGACCTGGATAAACTAAAAGAACCAGAGGTTGTACAGAGATTCAGGGAGAGTATAAGGGAGCAATTGACAGGAATGGGGGAAATAAATACAGTAGAAGAAGAATGGGTAGCTTTGAGGGATGAAGTAGTGAAGGCAGCAGAGGATCAATTAGGTAAAAAGACGAGGGCTAGTAGAAATCCTTGGGTAACAGAAGAAATATTGAATTTAATTGATGAAAGGAGAAAATATAAAAATGCAGTAAGTGAAACAGGCAAAAAGGAATACAAACGTCTCAAAAATGAGATCGACAGGAAGTGCAAAATGGCTAAGCAGGGATGGCTAGAGGACAAATGTAAGGATGTAGAGGCCTATCTCACTAGGGGTAAGATAGATACTGCCTACAGGAAAATTAAAGAGACCTTTGGAGATAAGAGAACGACTTGTATGAATATCAAGAGCTCAGATGGAAACCCAGTTCTAAGCAAAGAAGGAAAAGCAGAAAGGTGGAAGGAGTATATAGAGGGTCTACACAAGGGCAATGTACTTGAGGACAATAATATGGAAATGGAAGAGGATGTAGATGAAGATGAAATGGGAGATATGATACTGCGTGAAGAGTTTGAGAGAGCACTGAAAGACCTGAGTCGAAACAAGGCCCCCGGAGTAGACAATATTCCATTGGAACTACTGACGGCCGCGGGAGAGCCAGTCCTGACAAAACTCTACCATCTGGTGAGCAAGATGTATGAAACAGGCGAAATACCCTCAGACTTCAAGAAGAATATAATAATTCCAATCCCAAAGAAAGCAGGTGTTGACAGATGTGAAAATTACCGAACTATCAGCTTAATAAGTCACAGCTGCAAAATACTAACACGAATTCTTTACAGACGAATGGAAAAACTAGTAGAAGCCAACCTCGGGGAAGATCAGTTTGGATTCCGTATAAACACTGGAACACGTGAGGCAATACTGACCTTACGACTTATCTTAGAAGAAAGATTAAGGAAAGGCAAACCTACGTTTCTAGCATTTGTAGACTTAGAGAAAGCTTTTGACAATGTTGACTGGAATACTCTCTTTCTTTCAAATTCTAAGGGTGGCGGGGGTAAAATACAGGGAGCGAAAGGCTATTTACAATTTGTACAGAAACCAGATGGCAGTTATAAGAGTCGAGGGACACGAAAGGGAAGCAGTGGTTGGGAAGGGAGTAAGACAGGGTTGTAGCCTCTCCCCGATGTTGTTCAATCTGTATACTGAGCAAGCAGTAAAGGAAACAAAAGAAAAATTCGGAGTAGGTATTAAAATTCATGGGGAAGAAATAAAAACTTTGAGGTTCGCCGATGACATTGTAATTCTGTCAGAGACAGCAAAGGACTTGGAAGAGCAGTTGAATGGAATGGACAGTGTCTTGAAAGGAGGATATAAGATGAACATCAACAAAAGCAAAACAAGGATAATGGAATGTAGTCTATTTAAGTCGGGTGATGCTGAGGGAATTAGATTAGGAAATGAGGCAATTAAAGTAGTAAAGGAGTTTTGCAATTTGGGGAGCAAAATAACTGATGATGGTCGAAGTAGAGAGGATATAAAATGTAGGCTGGCAATGGCAAGGAAAGCGTTTCTGAAGAAGAGAAATTTGTTAACATCCAGTATTGATTTAAGTGTCAGGAAGTCATTTCTGAAAGTATTCGTATGGAGTGTAGCCATGTATGCAAGTGAAACATGGACGATAAATAGTTTGGACAAGAAGAGAATAGAAGCTTTCGAAATGTGGTGCTACAGAAGAATGCTGAAGATTAGATGGGTAGATCACATAATTAATGAGGAAGTATTGAATAGGATTGGGGAGAAGAGAAGTTTGTGGCACAACTTGACCAGAAGAAGGGATCGGTTGGTAGGACATGTTCTGAGGCATCAAGGGATCACCAATTTAGTATTGGAGGGCAGCGTGGAGGGTAAAAATCGTAGAGGGAGACCAAGAGATGAATACACTAAGCAGATTCAGAAGGATGAGGTTGCAGTAGGTACTGGGAGATGAAAAGGCTTGCACAGGATAGAGTAGCATGGAGAGCTGCATCAAACCAGTCTCAGGACTGAAGACCACAACAACAACAACTTACAAATTAGACCCAAGTAGTGAACAGTGGATCCGTTGCACAAAATATCTTCGTTGGGCACACGAATTGTGTTCTGGCGTTGCCAAGAAGGGATGGAAAACATTTGTATGTGATTGTTGTAATAAATTAAGCAAGTACTGCATGGTAAACAAATGAATAACATCTCTATGTTGTTTAAATAAGGTTCTTGTGTGTTATTTATTAAAAGTATTTGTTCTTATATCGAAGTGTACTTAATCCTGACTATTATCAGATAATAGGAACACAAATTTAAAAACACCAAATTGCTCGTAAGTCAGATAATTTACAGTTTGTGACCAAAATAATATCAGTAATGAAAACCTTTATAAGATATATTTTATTGGGATGCTTGTGGCATGCAAAAGTGTATTTTATTTTAAAATAGCATGAAATAAAGTATGTCAAATATAATCGTAAAGAAAAGTAACCGATAATTGGGCACTCTCGCCTATACTGTTAACAATTAGCAAAAATTTCATTAATTTTCTGCAAATGATTTCGGCACTAGAGCAAGTTAAGTGAAACACTGAATTCAAATACCACCCAGCTTTGAAAAATACTATGTGCGAGCATGGAAACTACTGGCTTTAAGGCTTAAATAAAACCCAAGACTCTCAGAGAAAGCTATGCTGCTGTGTATGTTAGAAATGTAAATTAGTCACAGCTCCAAAACCAACTACTACAAATACATTTTTTTTGTCCTAATTTTGGAAGTTAGAATGAAGAATAGTCTTGGTCCGCAATGAAACAATGCCCAGTGGGAAAAATAATCTTTGAAAAACAGTACAAATCTACTACATCACATAGATACACACTGTAGCATATGTCTCTGTTGAAATTGTGCAACCACGATATCCCTCCCAAAGTTGGTGGACAAAACTTCTGTTGCCGTTTAAGCAGCACGGCTTATTCACAACCACCTCATCACATGCATTTCTCAATAAGCTACAATGACAGCCAACACTCTGAAAATAGAAAAATTATAGTTTCTTGTAATAAAACCCTTATTAATTGTAATAAACATACTATTTTATGTTTTGTTCTGCAACCACACTGTCATTCACACCACCGCTCAACACCCTCTAGAGTGGCAAATTACCAAAGCCAATCGAGTGAGTTAAATCACACATCGATTGGCAATCTGAGGTTGTGGAATCCCGCCACTTTGACCAATATATTTTTATCATCACTGTAAATTCTGGGACTAGTTCCACTTAATAGTAAATAACTGTTTTACAACTTTTCAAATGACATGCCCTTTCCAAATATTTAACCGTTGGACCTTGTTGCTTGGGCTTTGCACAACACAATTTTAATAACACGAATGTAATGAAAATCAAAATATATACTATACTACCATCAGCTACTGGGCAAAGCCTTTACATTGCTACCGGTCCAAATTATGAAAAAACACCTCCAGACACAAGGAGTTTTTGAAGTGATAGTATTCCTGTCAATAGGTACACTACGTTCAACCACATACTATGCAGTATAAAAAACACGCACTTCACAACAAAATCTCGCACACAAAATCCAAACAGTCAGCCACGTTACAAAAGTCTCTCAGCAACGTAGAAACACTTTAGAAATATTCAGAAGTTTGTAACACCCTTTTCTTTACCGACATGTTCGGATCTTCTGAACAAGCAGCAGAGGACGGTACCTTACGATTTTCTGTAATTATCCACCTCTCTAGCGTCGTGCCTTCCTCCGCCTCTGCCGGAGCCCCGTATGCACGCGCGCGTGCAGCTTGAGGTGCGTGCGGCGGAAGAACAGCTTGCCGCAGACGTCGCAGCCGTGGCGCCTCTCGCCGGTGTGGAGGCGCGCGTGCACCCGCATGTGCGCCGCCTGCGTGAACGACTTACCGCACACGTGGCAGGCGAACGGCCGCTCGCCCGTGTGGACGCGCAGGTGGTCCCTCAGGTAGCGGCGCTCGCGGAACGCCTTGCCGCAGACGTCGCAGCGGAAGCGCCGCTCCCCCGTGTGCAGGCGCGCGTGCCGCTTCAGCTGGCTCGGCTGCGAGAACACGCTGCCGCACACGTCGCAGCCGTAGCTCTCCCCCCCGTGCAGCCGCTCGTGCTCCCTCAAGTTGTCGGAGCGCCCGAAAGACCTCCCGCACTGGCCGCAGGAGTACCTCTTCCATTCGGAATGCGTAGCCGCGTGCCGCCTCAAATATCCGATCCGACTGAAACCTCTGCCGCATATATCGCAGTACAGCTCGAAGGATTTACCACAGACAGTGCCGCGGTCCGATCTTCTTCTTCTTCTTCTTCTCCCGTCGTGAGAAGAATTTCGTACCCGCACCTTCTTTCTGAATTTGCACACTGCAGCTTCGTCGGTGGAGCTTTCCGACAGGTCATCTAGAGAAAACCGTTGACACCTGTGAAATAAAAACAGAGAGGAAATTGTTTAACACAGTGCTTGCCTCTTATTCAGGGTCAGGCGCGGCTCGTAATTAAAGGCTCTGAGGCGGAGTCGCCCCATAATATACACTGTTGGCCACCGTAAATGCAACACCCTGAAGGAAGCATCCGAATCAAGTGAAATTTACACCATGGGTTTGCAGCGATGAGATGTGCAACTGATTAGAATTTCAGCGCAGACGCACATCACGCGCGCGTGTGGCGCCACCTCATAGCGCCATTTAAGGCTTGGCGATTTCGACGAGTGTACGTTCGGCACGTGTTTTTACCTTGTCGTTGTTTCACAAGACGATCAGTTATGCCTCGTAGACAACAGCGAACATCGTTTGATCAAGTATCCGAGTTCGACAGAGGAAGGATAGTGGCTTACCGAGATTGTGGATCATCATACAGAGAAATCGCTAGTCGCGTTGGACGAAACCAAACAACTGTAATGCGGATATGTGACCGTTGGATGCAGGAGGGTACGACGGACCGACGTGGTCGCTCGCATTCACCTCGGTGCACCACTGCACGTGCTGATGGGCAAATTGTGCGCATGGCACTGACGGATCGCTCAGTGACATCCCGAACCGTAGCACAGCACATTGCGTCTGTAACGCATCATCCAGTGTCTGCGCGTACCATTCGGCGCCGTTTACAGCAGAGTGGTCCGTCCGCAAGACGTCCATTGCTTCGTCTACCATTGACGCAGAACCACAGACGTCTCCGTCGCCAATGGTGTGATGACAGACGGATGTGGACGGCAGAATGGAATGACGTTGTCTTTACTGACGAGGCACGCTTCTGTCTGCAGCACCACGATGGTCGGATTCGAGTGTGGAGACACCGTGGTGAGAGGATGCTGGACACCGGGTATTATGGTATGGGGCGGTATTGGATATTACTCTCGCACGCCTCTAGTACGCATTGCCGGTACTTTAAATAGCCGGCGCTACATATCCGAGGTGCTGGAGCCAGTTGTCCTTCCTTACCTTCAGGGCTCGGCCACAGCCATATTTCAACAGGATAATGCGCGACCACACGTGGCACGCATTGTCCAAAGGTTTTTCGTCAATAACCAGATTGAATTGCTTCCCTGGCCGGCTCGCTCTCCGGATCTTTCGCCGATAGAAAACATGTGGTCCACGGTTGCTCAACGAGTGACCCAGATTACATCCCCAGCTGCCACGCCAGATGATCTTTGGCAACGTGTGGAAGCTGCTTGGGCTGCTGTACCCCAGGAACACATCCAACGTCTCTTTGACTCAATGCCGAGACGTGTGGCAGCGGTGATCTCCAACAATGGCGGCTACTCTGGCTTCTGATTCTGGCAGGAACCACATGTCACAGACGTCTGTAAACGTAATCATTTGATACTTGGTCAACATGTTGTCTACAAAATAAATTTTGTTGTGCTACCTCTTGTCTTTCTTGGTGTTGCATTTACGGTGGCCAGCAGTGTATGTTAAAGTATATTTCGCAAGAACATATTACATAATTTAAATTATCAGGACGAATTTCGCACATTTCCCATTCCGATTAAAATAACGACGGTCAACGTTTTTGGAACTGTTTGTATCGATAGATCTTTTCCGAACGGTTAGCAGTATTTAGGCTGCGCCTTGGAACGTCCGTAAGCTGCATGTAGTTGCGGTATGGGGGCGTGGCTTCTACATAGTACTCCTCTTTATGGGCGACCCGAAGGCTCAGAGCACGGTTACTAAATAATAAGGTTGGGCAGTAAGCGCTCTGCTCTGCTATTGGCTGGCCTAGTGACGTCAGCGTGGAAGCAAGCGCTCACAAGCAGACGACACGGCATGCGTGTTTTCGTCAAGTTTTTGGCGGAAGATTTTGTTTATACCACAATTGAGATGTCTAAACTGCTTTTCTGCTGCTAAAATATTACAGTTAAAACTGATGAGTTATATTCTTTCGCAGCTTATGCCTCACACATCGGTAAAATATCAGGTCACAACCACACTGACACAAACTTGAAATTCGAAACCTCGGCTCAGATAAATCAGAAACTATTCTACGGTATACTGATAAGTTTCACTTATGGACCGTCTGACAGCAACTGAATAAAACACAATTTTAGTGCCATACGCGTTTCGCCTTTATTTTCTGCAAGGCATCATCAGTGGCCTGGAATATATACATATGTTAGCTAGTTTATTTACATTTTTGTCATTGTGCCTATAGGTTATAAACAGTTCTGGTGGTTGGTATTTCCTATTAAGTAGTAATGTTTTGAACTATACTTACAGGTTGCGTAGACAGTTTCTTACATATTACGCTCCTGTTGCATTTTTGGTGTTGTTCTTCTTCCTATGAGCGCCAATTTGCTGTTTTTTCCACATTCCACAGCACTATGCACTGAACGCTTGTTTTAATGCAATGTTTTGGTTTCTGTTGCCGACTGTCAAATGTTTTTGCCAAAGATCGAATATTACTGCCAAACTTATGAGTGTAACTATTGAAGTATCTGTGGTCTGTTCGTGTATGCATTTGTGTGTGTGTGTGTGTGTGTGTGTGTGTGTGTGTGTGTGTGTGTGTATTTTGGTGTTATATATGTATTTTTTTTATGTTATCATTTCCTTTATTAAGTGTAGTAGGGAGCCTGTGCTGATGTGTGTTTGTTCATTTATCACATGTTTGTTTTCTGCTATGGCTTTCTGGATGTGGAAGTTTTCTTGTGTTTGTGTAAGATGTTTGTCATGGTTGCTTATTCTCATTATTTTCATTTCTTGTTCCATGTTTGTAGGATGATGGTTGTAGTGTTTTAAATGCTCTGCAAATGTGGAATGGTTTGTTTCATTCTTCCAACATCTGATATGTTCTTTGTATCTTGTTTCAAAATTCCTGCATGTCATGCCTATGTATACTGCATCACAACTTTGACATTCAAGTTTATATATTCCTGATTGTTGGAATTTGTCCCTCTTGGTAGCTGGCTGGCTTAGGTGCGATTGAAGGGTTTGCCCAGGCTTATATGCTATTTTGAAGCCCTGTCTCTTTAGGATGTTTGCAACTCTGTGTGTTAGTTTTGCAGGCATATGTTCAATCAGACGGTCCATAAGTGAAACTTATCAATATACCGTAGTATTACGCGCAACTGAGGAGGACAGGACCACAAAAGTTGAAGATGTCAGAAACTATTCATTTAATCGCACTGAAATAAATTTAATTAAGAGCTCGAAGTTGCACACACTTGTTTGTAAGAACAGCGTTCTAAAGCCGCTATAGTATTCATCGAAGTAACTTGATCTGTGTCTGAAAAAAAAAAAATGTCATCTGTACATGTGCTCTTATTTTGATGTTTCTTATTTGGTGACAGCTTTTCCAGAGATCTCTTATGTAGTTCTCGTTCCTTATACCGTTTGGTTCTGTCTTCTTGTTGCGGGTGACACATTGACAGTCTCACTACTGCACGGCAAATTGCACGAAGGAACTGCATCTGGACTGAGCATTCTTTTTCGGGGCAAATTAAGCAATTCAGACTGTAAATACCTTAAGTAATCTGTTTATGCGAAATGGCGAGAACATATTCGTGCAAGCGCAACATTTACACTGCCTTAACATTTCGACAACCATAGTTTTTGTAATGTTTCATTACGCGGGAAACTGTGATACATTACGTCAGTTCCCTTTGTGCCCCGGTTGTAGGAAAAACAGCCCGTAACAGCACAGCCTGGTATTTTAAAAATTAATTTTCTCACTCACTTGTAGATTCTCCAATAAGAATTTCACAGGACGAACCATAAACTGTAGAGCTGGCGAACACAATGTTGATCCCGCTGTCCACTATCGCTAACTATTTCAGTTCCGAATCAAATATCAATTACAGCAAAAACCGTTAACACTCCCGAATTCCGAATGTTTCCGCTGTTGACTGAGTACCTCAGAACAAAGAACTCAATCAAAATACTCCTTCAAACACAAAACACAAGAAAAACAATCACTCACAATATGAACTGTGTACTGTTTGGCAGTGCTGCTTCCACCGTGACGTCATGCGCACAACTGAGAAAACACGTTGCTTTCTGCGCATAGCTTTCTGCGCCCCCCTGGCTCAGAGCTTGCAGCCAATGGCTGCGTTCACACTGCCGGCCGGGCCGGGCCGGGCTGACGCGTACTGGCTCGGCTCGTGCCTAGCCAGCTCAGGCCGACGAGTAGTGCATTCACATTGCGCGCCGCGCCGAGCCGGGACGGCGAAATGGGGGAAAATCCACTTCTCCGATTTTCACGTTTTAAAAATTCTTAGCGGTATATAAGACTTCGCCACATCGTTTTATGAACTTATTTTCTCCTTAAAAGCGTTACTTACGTCGTGGAAAAAGAAAAAGTCTACTTTTCGTTTCGCGTGATTTCTTAGTTTCGTAGCGCTTCCCAACCGATTTTGAAGAAAGTATGCGGCTAAAAAATCTGATTTTTGTACACGTGGTAGTGCAACATCTTAGCTTCGTATTGAATCATTTATCTTTCCATATTTCTTAACAGTCATTGTGAAATGATGCTATTTGTCAACGTTGTGCACTTGATTTACAAATCTTGTAGTGAAAAAGTTATGTAGCGGGTAGCTTACTGTTAGATCCGTTTTAGACCATACATTGTTGGGAATGAAATGTAGCTAAAAGTACCAAAAAGTTTTTGAAATTATAATGATACTGATATCTGTATCTGGTCTCAAGTAATGCGAGCTATTCAGTGGCGTCAGTGCCGCGTCCGCAAGCCACGGAGTTCGCGCGGTTACAGCTTGGTTTAGTGTAGTCATATATAATGCAGCACAGAAAAAAAACTAATTACTAGTGATCAGCGCAGACCTAGTGCCGGCCCCTCTTATTATTTTAATGGTCTCATTCTCTAGATAAATCCAAATGTATAAGAATTTTTCCCTCGGCTACTGGACAATCGCCTGCTATGCTTTTATAATTGGCCACACGTTGCATCACAAAAGACAAACAATTATTTGTCATCACCATCCTACAATTAGTATGATGTACATTTCGTATTTCGAACTAAAAGATAACTGAAGCGAAATTCTGTAGTCTCGTTGTCTACTTTGGCAGAAAAAATAATGGAGAGTTAATGAAACTACTATAGATCGGCACAGATGTGCGTTTCATTGTTCTTCATTTTTTTTTTTCTTCCTTGGCGGGCTGCGCTGCACTGTCAAGGTAATCCCCACTCTTTGGCTAAATGGCTGGCGGGAGGCCAAATAAATAAATTTAAAAAGATCCCCACCCTTCGACAACTGACAAGCAAGTCAATAGAAAACGCAGCTGCAGTCAACAGTTGCTCGCCTTTAGCTACTCTGTGCTGTCGTGTAGAACAATGTCTTCACTCTTTTATTGGTATTGTTTTGACTCTGCAGTAACTCGTCGAGTTTTGAAGTACAGAAGAACTAGGAGGTTATGGATTCATCCCATAAATAGCGACTGACATTTAGGAGAGTTTTTTTCTTTATCTTGAGAAAGAAAACTGGCGTTCTACGGATCGGAGCGTGGAATGTCAAATCCCTTAATCGGGCAGGTAGGTTAGAAAATTTAAAAAGGGAAATGGATAGGTTGAAGTTAGATATAGTGGGAATTAGTGAAGTTCGGTGGCAGGAGGAACAAGACTTCTGGTCAGGTGACTACAGGGCTATAAATACAAAATCAAATAGGGGTAATGCAGGAGTAGGTTTAATAATGAATAGGAAAATAGGAATGCGGGTAAGCTACTACAAACAGCATAGTGAACGCAATGTTGTGGCCAAGATAGATACGAAGCCCACACCTACTACAGTAGTACAAGTTTATATGCCAACTAGCTCTGCAGATGACGAAGAAATTGAAGAAATGTATGATGAAATAAAAGAAATTATTCAGATAGTGAAGGGAGACGAAAATTTAATAGTCATGGGTGACTGGAATTCGAGTGTAGGAAAAGGGAGAGAAGGAAACATAGTAGTTGAATATGGATTGGGGGACAGAAATGAAAGAGGAAGCCGCCTGGTCGAATGTTGCACAGAGCACAACATAATCATAACTAACACTTGGTTTAAGAATCATGAAAGAAGGTTGTATACATGGAAGAACCCTGGAGATACTAAAAGGTATCAGATAGATTATATAATGGTAAGACAGAGATTTAGGAACCAGGTTTTAAATTGTAAGACATTTCCAGGGGCAGATGTGGACTCTGACCACAATCTATTGGTTATGACCTGTAGATTAAAACTGAAGAAACTGCAAAAAGGTGGGAGTTTAAGGAGATGGGACCTGGATAAACTAAAAGAACCAGAGGTTGTACAGAGTTTCAGGGAGAGCATAAGGGAGCAATTGACAGGAATGGGGGAAATAAATACAGTAGAAGAAGAATGGGTAGCTTTGAGGGATGAAGTAGTGAAGGCAGCAGAGGATCAAGTAGGTAAAAAGACGAGGGCTAGTAGAAATCCTTGGGTAACAGAAGAAATATTGAATTTACTTGATGAAAGGAGAAAATATAAAAATGCAGTAAGTGAAACAGGCAAAAAGGAATACAAATGTCTCAAAAATGAGATCGACAGGAAGTGCAAAATGGCTAAGCAGGGATGGCTAGAGGACAAATGTAAGGATGTAGAGGCCTATCTCACTAGGGGTAAGATAGATACAGCCTACAGGAAAATTAAAGAGACCTTTGGAAATAAGAGACCCACTTGTATGAACATCAAGAGCTCAGATGGAAACCCAGTTCTAAGCAAAGAAGGGAAAGCAGAAAGGTGGAAGGAGTATATAGAGGGTCTATACAAGGGCGATGTATTTGGGGACAATATTATGGAAATGGAAGAGGATGTAGATGAAGATGAAATGGGAGATGCGATACTGCGTGAAGAGTTTGACAGAGCACTGAAAGACCTGAGTCGAAACAAGGCCCCCGGAGTAGACAATATTCCATTGGAACTACTGACGGCCGTGGGAGAGCCAGTCCTGATAAAACTCTACCATCTGGTGAGCAAGATGTATGAAACAGGCGAAATACCCTCAGACTTCAAGAAGAATATAATGATTCCAATCCCAAAGAAAGCAGGTGTTGACAGATGTGAAAATTACCGAACTATCAGCTTAATAAGTCACAGCTGCAAAATACTAACACGAATTCTTTACAGACGAATGGAAAAACTAGTAGAAGCCAACCTCGGGGAAGATCAGTTTGGATTCCGTAGAAACACTGGAACACGTGAGGCAATACTGACCTTACGACTTATCTTAGAAGAAAGATTAAGGAAAGGCAAACCTACGTTTCTAGCATTTGTAGACATAGAGAAAGCTTTTGACAATGTTGACTGGAATACTCTCTTTCAAATTCTAAAGGTGGCAGGGGTAAAATACAGGGAGCGAAAGGCTATTTACAATTTGTACAGAAGCCAGATGGCGGTTATAAGAGTCGAGGGACATGAAAGGGAAGCAGTGGTTGGGAAGGGAGTAAGACAGGGTTGTAGCCTCTCCCCGATGTTGTTCAATCTGTATATTGAGCAAGCTGTGAAGGAAACAAAAGAAAAATTCGGAGTAGGTATTAAAATTCATGGAGAAGAAATAAAAACTTTGAGGTTCGCCGATGACATTGTAATTCTGTCAGAGACAGCAAAGGACTTGGAAGAGCAGTTGAATGGAATGGACAGTGTCTTGAAGGGAGGATGTAAGATGAACATCAACAAAAGCAAAACAAGGATAATGGAATGTAGTCTAATTAAGTCGGGTGATGCGGAGGGAATTAGATTAGGAAATGAGGCACTTAAAGTAGTAAAGGAGTTTTGCTATTTGGGGAGCAAAATAACTGATGATGGTCGAAGTAGAGAGGATATAAAATGTAGGCTGGCAATGGCAAGGAAAGCGTTTCTGAAGAAGAGAAATTTGTTAACATCCAGTATTGATTTAAGTGTCAGGAAGTCATTTCTGGAAGTATTCGTATGGAGTGTAGCCATGTACGGAAGTGAAACATGGACGATAAATAGTTTGGACAAGAAGAGAATAGAAGCTTTCGAAATGTGGTGCTACAGAAGAATGCTGAAGATTAGATGGGTAGATCACATAACTAATGAGGAAGTATTGAATAGGATTGGGGAGAAGAGAAGTTTGTGGCACAACTTGACCAGAAGAAGGGATCGGTTGGTAGGACATGTTCTGAGGCATCAAGGGATCACCAATTTAGTATTGGAGGGCAGCGTGGAGGGTAAAAGTCGTAGAGGGAGACCAAGAGATGAATACACTAAGCAGATTCAGAAGGATGTAGGTTGCAGTAGGTACTGGGAGATGAAAAAGCTTGCACAGGATAGAGTAGCATGGAGAGCTGCATCAAACCAGTCTCAGGACTGAAGACCACAACAACAACAACAACATGAAGAACTTAAAAACTATCCTGAAAAATTATATTCAAATTACAGAATGAATCATAGTACATTTCAGTATGTGCTGCAGAACATTCAAGACAAAATTTCTAAACAGAACACAAATTTTCGCAGAAGTATAACAGCAGAAGAAAAATTGTGTATAACGATAAGGTAAGATTCGTTAGTACACACTTTTTGGTTTGCAGTAGAACTTTGTACAGCATTCACTACCTCCAGTTAATTGTAGTCATGCTTTTGTATTTTAAATTTCACAAACGCTTTCCTCTGAGGGGAAGAGAGTTTATGGGACTCCTGAGAATCATTAGGAAGTAATTAGCTTCGTCATTTTGGGTAATGTCTTGCTGTGCCTTCAACGAAGAATCGCAGAAATACTCCTTCAGAATTTTCCAACATTTTTCTTCTTTTTTCTTCATGATGCAGCGCTTGGCAGTGGTGATGATTCATCATGTAGATCCACTGATGACCTCACAGAATTCTTTTCATTACCTTGTGAGATAGACAGTTTGATAGGCGAAGAGTTTTGAGATAATGCGCTTTGACTCAGTGGTTCTATTTCCACTGATAAGGAACTGCCACAGCATGACTTTACAATGCATTATCATCTGGTAGGGACACATTTCCGTCCCTCAGTGACACTCATATCTGTCTCCGTTTACAAGTAAATGCGAACTATTCAGTGGCGGCAATGCCGCGATCGCTGGCAAGCTATTGTTGTAAATGCATGTAAATACGGTAGATTAAATAAATGAAATAAAAGTAATTTCGCATGTATCATTATAATAAACGTAATTTCTCCTCACGGATTGTGAAATGTGAGGTAACACTTTAAAATAAAATACGTGTGCAGTCACACTTGTGATGAAAGCAGAAGGGGGACGTGTGATGCGTGTACTGCAGAAGCTGTAGTGCCGCTCCACAGGCTCGCGCCTGCGGTCGGCTCGCGCCGGCAATATTAAACACTCGGAATGTCGTCTGCTCGGCTCCTGGAGGCTCACGCCGTGTCGGCGAGGCCCGGCCGCCAGTGTGAACACCGCAATTCAAAACATGTGTTTGATATCGAAGCGTGCGGCGGCCCGGTCAGGCTCGGCTCGGCCCGGCCGGCAGTGTGAACGCAGCCAACCACCACACGTTTTTCACGTTCCACCATCTACGTAATAAAGGAATGCAGAGTGGCCGAAACTTCGCTATCCAATCTCTGTCTCTGCACATCTCTACTACGCTTCGATGCGTCATTAATCTACGTTTAGTATTATTGTTTTGATAATGTTTTACATAGTTTTGTTTCTACCATTGGCTATTTTATCCACATTTACAAAAAGTTTGCAAATATCCCCCCAGAGTGCACTAGACGACCGTAACTACAGGCTCTCTAACCGTAACATCAGTACTGCCATCTAGCGAGTTTCATAAGTGATTAGAGGACAAAGCTCGCGAAATTTGTCACGTGACTTTACCTTCCTTGCTTGCTGATGCTGACTGCTTTTGTTGATATCGTGTGATATTAGCAAGTTTCTTTTTCGGAGTGTATTTTGCAAGATTTTAGTGAGTTTTACTTGCTTGTTAATATCCGCGAGTGTCAAACCAGCGCAATATGGATTCAGTGTGCAATTTAATAGGTAAAAACTTGGAACACGGCCATAGGATGCAAGTGAAAGAACTTGGTGCACCCAGACCCGATCTAACGATCAATGAAGAACAGAAACAGTGCAAATCTAGGCAAGGATACAAACGCAGTTTTAATAGAACAATGTACGATGCAGCTGAGTGGTTGTGAAGTGAAAAATGCATTTTTCTGTTTCACCTGTCTTCGTACAAATAGTACTGATAGTGCCTGGACTGGAACTGGAATCACTCACTTATAGAATTTTCACGCAAAGGTGAAAAAACATAATTCCAGCGAAAAACATTTAACTTCGAGCTTTGGAGGTAAACTACAATAAACGCCTTAAATTTAGAACTGAAAACACCAAAAATATTAAGCAGCCGCAAAGTTAACATTCATCGCATTAAAGATTTGCTGCAAAGTGTCAGAAAATGTAATGATGACGTATAAAAACACTAACCAAAGATTTTAACTCGAAGTTAGCTTCTAATGATATTTAATAAATTAATACCTGATTATAGAAGACACAGTACGTAAAATTATGGGTAGAGAGTGATCTGCCCACCCCCCTCCCCCTGAATTCTTAGTTGTTTATGTCAGACTAATATGTAACGTAACCATTGATAAATGCCGCAGCCTTCCCCAGTATAGAAACCACGAGCCGCGCCTGTTCAGGGTGTATACGTGGACAAGGAAAAGAAAATCCCGGATTCCCCGGTTTTAAATACACTTTCCCCCGGGTGAAAATACACTTTTTCCGTGTTAAGTAACAGTATACTTCTCCTCGGAACTGTAAAACTTATCAATTTGTCGAGATTGAAACGTGCTTTTGTAAGCCAGTCGTACCTCACGTCACGTGATCTCGCCAGACGATACAGCGGATATTCAAACCATAGGACACGTCATGCCGTCAGCTAATAGCATTACCACTGTTAAGTAGCGCGTACACACAAATAGGAAAAGTTAATGGTTTAAATTAATATACATAGTGTTGCTACAAGAAAAGCAAAGCTTTCACATACAATATTGGTATCAACGACTAATAAGCTGCAACAGAAGCTAAACTTTCAGGTATAGCGTTGATCATCTTTGCGCGTGTTACACTTTTAAGATACATCACACGAATGTGCCACTAAAATTTTTAACAACGACATAAATGTCTGATCTTTTGGGCTAGAAATTTTTCTAAATCGTCATCCTTAAAGAGTTGACTTAAATGAGAGTCAAACGTTCTGTGATTAAAGAAATTCATCGCACATAGCTCATCTTGGGTAAAAGGAAATTTACTTTGAAAGTAACGCATTTCAATCAATCATTCGCGATATTTTCCCGCGACCTGTTAGAAAGAGGTCCGTTTCAGCAGTTGCCCCAGGGCGCCAGATAACAGGTCTCACACCGTTTGCGCAGCTACGATGACGCAAGAAGCCCGTATGTTCGTACGTGTAAAACATTAAAAGATCTTACGTTACGTCATAAAAGAAACAAGACATCAGAGCATCGGAACTTCGTGGACCATAATAACGGCCATAATTCAGTTTAAAGTGCACATTCGTACGTCCATATTCGGTTGTAAATTTTCTTGGAGTACCAGTACTGTATTATTTCATTCTGGGTTATGACATAATGCCATACTTGCAAGAAGACGAAAACATGCTCTTCCGAAATGCAGAGAACAGTTGAAACTAGCCAATAGTGTGGAATTAAACATTTCGTACAAATATACTGCCTCAGGGGAAAAGATTAAAAAAAAACATTTCTTTAGCAAGCCGACAAAAATACCTTCATTGTTCTGCAAGACGATTAATGTTTGACTGAAATTGCCGCCCGGGGCAGATACCCCGGTTCGCTCCCAGCGAATATGGCAGCTTGCGCGCGACAGTAAAATTTTTCCGAGTAGCATCTTGCTACTGCTTATACAGCTAATAACAGCCGCACTTTTGTAGACAGAAGTGGGAGAAGGTACTACACATACGCGACTCGACTGCGCATGCGCATGGGCCCGCACGCAACTGCTCACACGAATAAAATGTAAACAGTGATGACGTCACGCTCATCGGAGGCAATTTGTTGTTATGAAGCATTGCATAGTCTTCCTAAAGCCTTTGACACATTTTGCTGCTGGCAGATGCTCGTGTGAGCACTGTGTTTTGTTGTTGTACATGGCACATTTCCTTTGCACCTTAATTTTTATTTTAGTTTTTTTCTCTCGTTCATGTTTTATTGCTGCAGTATTATTCTGCAGCAGTGCGGTAAAGTACTATCCTTTGTTTGAATATTTCTTACCAGTAAAAATAACAAAAATTTAACCGAAAAATAAAACAAAAAATCCCGGAATTCTAAAAAAGTCGCGGAATTCTAAAAAAATTCCCGGGTTTTTCCCGTTCTCTCTCGGATGAAAAAATTCCCGGGTTTTTCCCAGATGTCCCGGTTCGTATACACCCTGTTATTGTAAACAAATAATCATTCTAATAGTACAGAATCAAGCATCATATAATAAACCTTCGCGCCCAGTACTATGATGTGACAGTTTTCTATCGACCGGAAATCCGAGTCCACGCGACCGAATCACTCTCTGCAAACCACTGTAGACTATAGTGAGTATCAAGGTCTCTATGACATTCACATATACCAAGAGAATGACTAATTAAATTCCTTTTTGCGCACTGGAATTGTTTTATCTTTTAACAGGCCAATAGGAGCAAGATGTATGGAGGTGTATATTTCTACAAGGTGTACAACTTTGCTTCCGCCGTTTGCCGATAGGTGGCGACAACGTAGCGGTCGAAAGAAACGGATCGCAGACGTCAGGCAGTTAGCTTGGACCTCGGTCGACATAACCTCATTCAAACATTAGTTGATTTGTGTCTGCATCATAAAGTTGTTCTTGACTGCAGATGTCAGTTTACGGGCCTAATTCTCGTAATTTGCGGGAGGTGTTACTGTTTTGTTTCAGTATGAAGAAAACAGCTGCTGAGTCTCATTGAATACTCTCAGATACGTATGTTAAGAACGCTATTAGTGAAAGAATGTGTCTTGGGTAGTTTCAACACTTCAAGAACGGTGATTTTAATGTCTTAGACCGGCATGGTGGTGGAAGAGAGAATGTGTTCGAAGATGCAGAATTGGAGACATTATTGACAGAAGACTCGCGTCAAACTCAAGAAGAATTGGCACGATTAGTGGGAGTGACACAGCGAGCCATTTCAAAACGTCTCAAGGCTACGGGCATGATTCAGAAAGAAGGACTTGGGACCCGTGTGAGCTGAAACCAAGAGAAGTTGAACGGCATTTGTGTGTTTGTGAACAGTTGCTTCAGAGCAAAAACGGAAGGGATTTCTGCATCACATTGTTACCGGGGATGAAAAACGGGTTCATTACGGTAACCCTAAATGCAAAAAATCATGGGGATATCCCGGCCATGCTTCCACGTCGGCGTCCAAACCGGATATTCACGGCTCCAAGATCGTGCTCTGCATTTGGTGGGACCAGCTCGGCGTTCTGTACTATGAGGTGTTAAAACTGAGTGAAACAATCACAAGTGCTCGTTATCGAACGCAATTAATGCGTTTGAGCAGAGCATTAAAACACAAATGGCCGCAATACAGCGAGAGGCACGATAAACTGATTTTGCAGCATGACAACACTCAGCCTCACATTGCGAAAGAGGTCAAAACGTAGTTGGAAACGTTAAAATAGTCCTACCCCACCCGCCGTATTCTCCACACATTGCTCCCTCTGACTATCACCTGTTTAGATCAATAGCGCATGGCCTGGCTGACCAACACTTCCGATCTCACGAAGTAGTCACAAATTGGACCGATTCGTGGATCGCTTCAAAAGATGAACAATTTTTTCTAGCAGGATTCGTACACTCCCCAAAAGATGGGAGAAAGTAGTGGCCAGCGATGGAAAATACTTTGAGTGATACACGTGTAACCAATTTGTTTCATTAAAGCCTCAAATGTTGGGGGAAAAGACTTTAGTCCCATTTGGTATATATGGGACTAACTTTTAGTCCCATTTGGTACAGGTCCTCCACTCTTGAGCAGTAGTCTAAAATGGGCTGCTCCATTGTTTAGTCATCAGTATACTCCCAGTATCCAACCAATGAAGTCAAGCCTGACAATCTTGCTCTACACAATCTACAGAATATACTCACATAGGAACATTATAAGTAGGGGTTAATCAATATTTACTTAATTTGTCAGCCCAACTGGTCTTAGGTGCTTGTATGATGTGTGTCAGAGACTCATAGGCATCAGGGAAGCAGTTAAATGCAACCAATAGGCAAGTAACAAGTTTGCTACTTCTTTTATCACTGTTTACACAGTGGTTACAGATCACCTACAATGCACTCACAGAAAACCATTAACTACTGACAAGGAAACAATGACACTTCGCCAATTCTATGTTTTAAAAATTCAATCTGTGTTTATCAGTACTATGGGAACAACATGCTACATATACAGAGGGGTCAGAAAAAAACAGACACTGGTTGACAGTCAATATTAGCAGATCAAAAGGACATACACTATGTGATCAAAAGTGTCCAGACACCCGAAAAACACACATTTTTCATATTAGGCGCATTGGGCTGCCACCTACTGCCAGGAGTAATCCATATCAGCGACCTCAGTAGTCATTACATATCGTGAGAGCAGAATGGGGCGCTCCACAGAATCACACACTTCGAACGTGGACACGTGATTGGATGTCACTTGTGTCGTACATCTGTATGTGAGATTCCCACACTCCTAAACATCACTAGGTCCACTGTTTCCGACTTCATAGTGAAGTGGAAATGTGAAGGGACACACACAGTACAAAAGCGTGCAGGCCGACCTCGTCTGTTGACTGACAGAGACCGCCGACAGTTGAAGAGGGTCGTAATGTGTAATAGGCAGACATCTATCCAGAACATCACACAGGAATTCCGAATTGCATCAGGATCCTCTTCAAGTGCTATGCCAGTTAAGCAGAAGGGGAGAAAACTTTGGTTTCATGGCCGAGCAGCTGGTCATAAGCCACACATCACGCTGGTAAATGCCAAATGACGCCTCGCATGGTGTAAGGAGCATACACATTGGACAATTGAACAGTGGAAAAACGTTGTGTGGAGTGACGAATCATGGTACACAATGTGGTGATCCAATGGCAGGGTATGGCTATGGTGAATGCTCGGTGAAAGTCATCTGCCACCGTGTGTAGTGCCAACAGTAAAACTCCGAGGCGATGGTGTTATGGTGTGGTCGTGTTTTTCATGGAGGGGGCTTGTACCCCTTGTTGTTTTCCATGGCACTACCACAGTGCAGGCCTACACTGATGCTTTAAGCACCTTCTTGCTTTCCACGGTTGAAGAGCAAGTCGGGGATGGCCACCGCATCTTTCAACACAATCGAGCACCTGTTCATAATTCACGGCCTGCGGCAGAGTGGTTACACAACAATAACATCTCTTTAATGGACTGGCGTGCACAGAGTCCTGAGCTAAATCCTACAGAACATCTTTGAGATGTTTCGGAACGCCGAAACCGTACTAGGCCTCACCGACCAACATCGATACCTCTCCTCAGTGCAGCACTCTGTGAAGAATGGGCTGACATTCCCCAAGAAACCTTCCAGCACCTGATTGAACATATGCCTGCAAGAGCGGAAGCTGTCATCGAGGCTAACTGTGGGCCAACACCATATTGAAAATTCCAGCATCACCGATGGAGGGCGTCAAGAACTTTTTTTTTTCATTTTAAGTCATTTTCAGCCAGGTGTCCGGATACTTTTGATCACGTAGTGTACTATTACAATTCTTGCATGGGGGGGGGGGGGGGGGGGAGGTTATTTTGTATGTTTAAAGTGAACCCCATTAGCAGGCAAACAATGTTAATGCTGCTGAACTGGTGGCCAAACTGCTGCTGTCAGTTTTGCTGGTGTGACAGCCACACTGGATGCCTCAATAGTTTCTCACAGCTCGTTCAGTGTAACTGGCTTTGTTGAAACCTTCATTTTTCTAGGTCCCCCACAGGTAGAAGTCAAAGGTGTAACGTCTGGAGACCACAGTGGATACTGAACAACTCCTCTTTGACGATCTATCATCCAGGTAGATTTACATCCACGTGAGTTCTGATGTCTCTGGGGTAGTTAGGCAGAGCACTATCTTGCTTTACATAAATCTTATGTTTTCAAACACCTCTCGGCTGGCAGGTAAAATCTGTGTTTGCAAAATATGAAGATACACCTCAACATTTATGGTACCTTGAAAGCAACAAGAGAAAATCAAACTGCGCAATGACAGACCACACCATACATTAACACACAATTGATTGACTTGTTTGTCCACGTGAACAAGAACGTTTTCAGGAGCCCAGTACATGCAGTTGTGGCTGCTTTCAGTGCCGTTCAGCTTAAATTGTGCCCCGTCAGACCAGATAGCCATCCCTGCAGACTGTTCACGCTCACAAAGCAAGCCTTCAAACCACTCTCAGTACTCTATCCCTCAATCTGGGTCATCCTCGTTCATAGCATTCAGCAATCTTGGAATGTACACTTTCCACTTTGAAGCCTTCAGAATTCATTGTACACTTGATTGGCTTAACCCACTTTCATGTGCGCCCTGCTTTACAGATTTCTGAGGTGACCTAATAAAATTTTGCAACACAGCAGCACTGGAAGCTGGACTTGTTTATGTTTTTGGTCAGCCACACCTTTCCTTATGCACATCATAAAGACTACCGTTGGCTCCAAATTTATCACAAATACGATAAATTGTTGTACATGATGGTGGCCGCACACATTTTGCCACTGTCATACTTCCATTACGTTTTCGTGCTTCTAGTACCACTTCAATACGACCTTGTCTTGCTCAAATGACAATCTTACTTCATTCATTGCTACAATGTCATCTGCTGGAAGACCCATGCCACCTTCTGATGAGGAAACTATACACTATGTTACAGCACAAAATTGCAATAATATGTCATGTTCCTAAGATATTAACTGTCAAAGAGTGTCTACTTTATCTGGACCCCTCTGTATACAAACAACAACCTTTTTATTTACAGCCGCTTCTTGTACAAAAGTAGTAGTAGTAGTAGTAATAGTAGTAGTAGAAGATGTTGTTGTTGTTGTTGTTGTTGTTGTGGTCTTCAGTCCAGAGACTGGTTTGATGCAGCTCTCCATGCAACCCTATCCTATGCAAGCTTCATCTCCCAGTACCTTCTGCAACCTACATCCTTCTGAATCTGCTTAGTGAATTCATTTCTTTGTCTCCCTCTACGATTTTTACCCTCCACACTGCCCTCCAATGCTAAATTTGTGATCCCTTGATGCCTCAGAACATGTCCTACCAACCAGTCCCTTCTTCTAGTCAAGTTGTGCCACAAACTCCTCTTCTCACCAATTCTACTCAATACCTCCTCATTAGTTATGTGATCTACCCATATAATCTTCAGCATTCTTCTGTAGCACCACACTTCGAAAGCTTCTATTCTCTTCTCGTCCAAGCTATTTATCGCCCATGTTTCACTTCCGTACATGGCTACACCCCATACAAAATCTTTCAGAAACGACTTCCTGAAATTTAGATTTACACTTGATGCTAACAAATTTCTCTTCTTCGGAAACGCTTTCCTTGCCATTGCCAGTCTACATTTTATATCCGCTCTACTTTGACCATCATCAGTTATTTTGCTCCCCAAATAGCAAAACTATTTTACTGTTTTAAGTGTCTCATTGTCTAATCTAATTCTCTCAGCATCACCCGACTTAAATCTACTACATTCCATTATCCTCGTTTCGTTTTTGTTTATGTTCATCTTATATTCTCCTTTCAAGACACTGTCCATTTCATTCAACTGCTCTTCCAAGTTCTTTGCTGTCTGACAGAATTACAATGTCATCGACGAACCTCAAAGTTTTTATTTCTTCTCCATGAATTTTAATACCTACTCCGAATTTTTCCTTTTGTTTCCTTTACTGCTTGCTCAATATACAGATTGAATAGCATCGGGGGAGAGGCTACAACCCTGTCTCACTCCCTTCCCAAACACTGCCTCCCTTTCATGTCCCTCGACTCATAACTGCCATCTGGTTCCTGCACAAATTGGAAATAGCCTTTCACTCCCTGTATTTTTCAGAAATTGAAAGAGAGTATTCCAGTCAACATTGTCAAATGATTTTTCTAATCTACAAATGCTAGAAACGTAGGTTTGCCTTTCCTTAATCTTTCTCCTGAGATAATTCCTAAGGTCAGTATTGCCTCACGTGTTCCAACATTTCTACGGAATCCAAACTGATCTTCCCCGAGGTTGGCTTCTACCAGTTTTTCCATTCTGTCTGTAAAGAATTCGTGTTACTATTTTGCAGCCGTGGCTTATTAAACTAGTATTTCGGTAATTTTCACATCTGTCAACACCTGCTTTCTTTGGGATTGGAATTATTATATTCTTCTTGAAGTCTGTGGGTATTTCGCCTGTCTCATACATCTTGCTCACCGGATGGTAGAGTTTTGTCAGGACCGGCTCTCCCAAGGCCGTCAGTAGTTCTAATGGAATGTTGTCTACTCCTGGGGCCTTGTTTCGACTTGCGTCTTTCAGTGCTCTGGCAAACTCTTCACGCAGTATCGTATCTCCCATTTCATCTTCATCTACATCCTCTTCCATTTCCATAATATTGTCCTCAAGTACATCGCCCTTGTATAGACCCTCTATATACTGCTTCCACCTTTCTGCTTTCCCTTCTTTGCTTAGAACTGGGTTTTCATCTGAGCTCTTGATATTCATACAAGTGGTTCTCTTTTCTCCGAAGGTCTCCTTAATTTTCCTGTAGGTAGTATCTATCTTACCCCTAGTGAGATAAGCCTCTACATCCTTACTTTCGTCTTGTAGCCACCCCTGCTAAGCCATTTTGCACTTCCTGTCGATCTCATTTTTGATAAGTTTGTATTCCTTTTTGCCTGCTTCATTTACTGCATTTTTATATTTTCTCCTTTCATCAATTAAATTCAATATTTCTTCTGTTACCCAAGAATTTCTAGCAGCCCTCGTCTTTTTACCTACTTTATCCTCTGCTGCCTTCACTACTTCATCCCTCAGACCTACCCATTCTTCTTCTACTGTATTTCTTTCCCCCAGTCCTGTCAATTGTCCCCTTATGCTCTTCCTGAAACTCTGTACAACCTCTGGTTCTTTCAGTTTATCCAGGTCCCATCTACTTAAATTCCCACCTTTTTGCAGTTTCTTCAGTTTTAATCTACAGTTCATAACCAATAGATTGTGGGCAGAGTCCACATCGCCCCTGGAAATGTCTTACAATTTAAAACCTGGTTCCTAAATCTCTGTCTTACCATGATATAATCTATCTGATACCTTTTAGTATCTCCAGGATTCTTCCATGTATACAACCTTCTTTTATGATTCTTGAACCAAGTGTTGGCTATGATTAAGTTATGCTCTGTGCATATTTCTTTCCCCCAATCCATATTCACCTACTATGTTTCCTTCTCTCCCTTTTCCTACTCTGGAATTCCAGTCACCCATGACTATTAAATTTTCGTCTCCCTTCACTACCTGAATAATTTCTTTTATCTCATCATACATTTCATCAATTTCTTCATCATCCGCAGAGCTAGTTGACATATAAGCTTGTACTACTGTAGTACGCGTGGGCTTTGTGTGTCTTGGCCACAATAATCCGCTCACTATGCTGTTTGTAGTAGCTTACCTGCACTCCTGTTTTTTTATTCATTATTAAGCCTACTGCTGCATTACCCTTTTGATTTTGTATTCATAACCCTGTAATCACCTGACCAAAAGTCTTGTTCCTCCTGCCACCGAACTTCACTAATTCCCACTATATCTAACTTTAACCTATCCATTTCCCTTTTTAAATTTTCTAACCTATCTGCCTGATTAAGGGGTCTGACATTCTACGCTCCAATCCGTAGAACGCCAGTTTTCTTTCTCCTGATAACGACGTCCTCTTGAGTAGTCCCCACCCGGAGATCCGAATGGCGGACTATTTTACCTCCGGAATACTTTACCCAAGAGGACGCCATCATCATTTAACCATACAGTAAAGCTTTGTAAACAAAGATGCTATAAACTTATTTTATACAACCGAGTGGCAAAAATGTGTTAGGAAAACATTTTAGATTATAATTTTGGTTGAAGTCTGATGGCCCAAGATTATATATTTTTGAAGTTACATTCAATAAAAAGGAAGGTGCCTGTATCGTGTATACAGATGGAGGCAGGGTCAGCAAGAGAAACCGATCCAAAAGAAATAATCTTGTGCAAAATTAGAATGTTGGACTGCAATTTCATTCTGGACTGAAATTTAGTTTAGGAACTGCTTTTTGTTTCAATGTGGCTGAAGCTACCAGTAGTCTAAACGTTATTAAAGGTACCAAAGGTACCTGTCCTTTCACTGCCTCCGACATTTATTTAATACCTGACGAGACAATATTTTGAGGGTTTCGGCTGTATCCAGTGATTTTACAGGGTGGCCAAATAAACTGTGTTGAAAAATATTTATAAAACTGACAAGGAATTAACCCTTGTTAATGAATAGATCTGTTTTTAGATCATGGTACAGAAGATCAATGATTGTATGGACATTTTCACTGACTAGAGGACAATCAGCCATGACAGTGCAATCTCTTGGTCACTTCTATTGCTGTCTTTCTCTCCCTGGTGATATTTACCACGTGACCGGAAGGGGCCTTATCAAGAAACCAAAAAATGTAGGATTCCTGAATACAATTACATTCAGTGGCAAGTGTGAAGAATTAATTAACTTAATGGATGGGAGAAAGAAAAATTTATTAGGAGTAAGAGGACAAAATGGAAGGGGTGAAATCAAAGTACCTGCGGAATGGTTACAACCTATACAGGCCTGGTAAGGAAAAGAAAGCTAAGAATGGAGTTCGTTTTGTGCTGCACGAATATACTGAAACCGTAACAGACACTGCATACATAAATGGAAGACTCCTCACAGCCAGAGTGCAATTAGGTGATAATCTCACAGTAATCCACTTACAGGGTGTTTCAAAAATGACCGGTATATTTGAAACGGCAATAAAAACTAAACGAGCAGCGATAGAAATACACCGTTTGTTGCAATATGCTTGGGACAACAGTACATTTTCAGGCAGACAAACTTTCGAAATTACAGTAGTTACAATTTTCAACAACAGATGGTGCTGCGGTCTGGGAAACTCTATAGTACGATATTTTCCACATATCCACCATGCGTAGCAATAATATGGCGTCGTCTCTGAATGAAATTACCCGAAACCTTTGACAACGTGTCTGGCGGAATGGCTTCACATGCAGATAAGATGTACTGCTTCAGCTGTTCAATTGTGTCTGGATTCTGGCGGTACACCTGGTCTTTCAAGTGCCCCCACAGAAAGAAGCCACAGGGGTTCATGTCTGGCGAATAGGGAGGCCAATCCACGCCGCCTCCTGTATGTTTCGGATAGCCCAAAGCAATCACACGATCATCGAAATATTCATTCAGGAAATTAAAGACGTCGGCCGTGCGATGTGGCCGGGCACCATCTTGCATAAACCACGAGGTGTTCGCAGTGTCGTCTAAGGCAGTTTGTACCGCCACAAATTCACGAAGAATGTCCAGATAGCGTGATGCAATAATCGTTTCGGATCTGAAAAATGGGCCAATGATTCCTTTGGAAGAAATGGCGGCCCAGACCAGTACTTTTTGAGGATGCAGGGACGATGGGACTGCAACATGGGGCTTTTCGGTTCCCCATATGCGCCAGTTCTGTTTATTGACGAAGCCGTCCCGGTAAAAATAAGCTTCGTCAGTAAACAAAATGCTGCCCACATGCATATCGCCGTCATCAATCCTGTGCACTATATCGTTAGCGAATGTCTCTCGTGCAGCAATGGTAGCGGCGCTGAGGGGTTGCCCCGTTTGAATTTTGTACGGATAGAGGTGAAAACTCTGGCGCACGAGACGATACGTGGACGTTGGCGTCATTTGGACCACAGCTGCAACACGGCGAACGGAAACCCGAGGCCGCTGTTGGATCACCTGCTGCACTAGCTGCGCGTTGCCCTCTGTGGTTGCCATATGCGGTCGCCCTACCTTTCCAGCACGTTCATCTGTCACGTTCCCAGTCCGTTGAAATTTTTCAAACAGATCCTTTATTGTATCGCTTTTCGGTCCTTTGGTTACATTAAACCTCCGTTGAAAACTTCGTCTTGTTGCAACAACACTGTGTTCTAGGCGGTGGAATTCCAACACCAGAAAAATCCTCTGTTCTAAGGAATAAACCATGTTGTCTACAGCACACTTGCACATTGTGAACAGCACACGCTTACAGCAGAAAGACGATGTACAGAATGGCGCACCCACAGACTGCGTTGTCTTCTATATCTTTCACATCACTTGCAGCGCCATCTGTTGTTGAAAATTGTAACTACTGTAATTTCGAAAGTTTGTCCGCCTGAAAATGTACTGTTGTCCCAAGCATATTGCAACAAACGGTGTATTTCTATCGCTGCTCGTTTAGTTTTTATTGCCATTTCAAATATACCGGTCATTTTTGAAGCACCCCGTATATGCCGCAGTAGAGGGTGTGATTGTAGCAAGAAAGAGGTGGTGTTTTTTTTTAAGAAGGTTTCACAGCTGCGGATTCCGCATGGTGTCTGTTCTTCCAGACACATTTGAAAGAACAGATGCCACAAATTCATATAATACGGGACATAACTGCGCGAGCTGGAGTATGCACATCAGACTATGAAAATGTAATGCACCTTTCAGATGGGAAAAAGAATGTTTGACGCGAGAATGTCAGACTTTGTGCCAAAAATAAACCGATGGTATAAAATACCTTCTTCAAGATACAAGATGGCCATAAAATAACTAGGTATGGCTAGTACAGAAGATCTAGAACCGTTACTGACTATGTTATAAGAGACAGATAAATTATTACAAAACACAAACTACTGGAAGCTGTGCTCAAATTTGACTTATAAAGTGCTGAGCATCCAATGCTTCAAAATACCTCAAAAGAAGAATTTTTTAGCCACACTGTCGCTGGAGATGAAACATGAACGGCTCCTGTTACATTAGAATCTAAACAACAATCCACAGAATGGAGGCATTTCATATCACCAAGGAAAGCAGAGTTCAGGCAAGCAATGTAAGCCCAAAATAATGTGTACTAGATTTGGGGAAGGCTGGGGATGGTGCTTGTGGATATGCACAGTCCTCGTATGCACCAGCATCCCACACCACACTACTGTAGCATGCCGCTGAACAAGCCAAAGCAAAATGCCACAGCCCATCGATAGTAGGGGATATCGTGCAGTAATTCATTATCTGCATCTGAAGGGGGACAATGCTGCAACAACCCGTGCCAAGTTGTCACAAGTTTACATTAACTGTGCAGTGGTTAGGTGATGGGGATGCTTCCGAGGAGTTCAAATAAGTCTGAACGACTAAGAATGAAGTGGCAGACCATTTTACTGTGAAGAACCAGAAGCCCCAACAGAAGTGGAGGCACAGTACTCAGACTAGCATACCATAAATCAAGGGGGATAGTTGAGAAACTGAAAAATCAGACAGAGGACAGTTTGTTGCACGACATTTTGTACGTTACGAATGTTGGCGTAAGCCGAGTTCCATTAATGCTCGCACACATTCAAAAAACCCACCGCCGAGGTACTGACAGAAAAGCGATTACATCCTCTGCTGCCTGATAATCGTGGACTAGTTGTGGCTACACTAATGTGAGCCAGAGACCAATGGGCAGAGGAAGCAGTGGAAATGTGCGAATTCACCACACCGGGGAAGATCGACACCAAAGTGTCACACGACACAGTGATGCCGGGTGTGTCGCTGTGCGGGGCTAACAGATCATTCCCATACGGGGCAAACTGTCGCAGGAGCGTACTATCAAAATCTCGTCACGAGGTTACGGGAGGCTATCACGACAATGCATTACAGGAAAATGACTAATTCTGCAACACACACAGTCTCACAGGTTGCTTGTTTGGGCAATCAAATTTTGTCTCATCTCACACATTCTCCTGACACAGCACCTCAGGCAAAAAGCCATTGCACAACACGGATTTCCAGAATCGTGATTACGTGGCTTTTGGGGAGGAATGTTTCCCTAATAGTAAAATGCAGACTCCTATAACTGGGGTCTCCAAGTCATCCGTGACGAGGAAAAATGTGTTCATCAAAAATGAATATGTAGAGAGCAACTGACACCCTTAATGTGTCTCATGACTAACTCAATTTTTCTGATGCGATAATTAAAACTACTACTACACCTCATTTCGTGAAACCTCCACTAAACAGTTGGTACCAGCTTTATCACCTCCTGTATAGCCCCGCTCTGCCATCCAGCACTTGAGGAAGCGTTTAAGTGGTCAGCAGTGTAACGACAACCTCACAATGGTTGTTGAACAGTGGTTTCCCAATGAGGTAGCAGCTTTCTTCTGATAATGGAATAAAGAAGTTGGCTGGTTGTGATACTATGTTCAAAAGCACATTCATGCAAAGCTTCCATGTGGCACTGAAACAGTTTTACACAAATACAAGTGTGTGTCTGATATAAGGAAATTGTTTAAAAACGTGCATCTGTTAACCCATCACTACAGGTGAAACCCTGACAGCTCCTAATTGAAGCCACTGTCACCTACGTGTCACCCACACTTCCAGAAATCGTGCCCACAAAACACTCTTCTCTCAACACCTTCTATCCATTCCCACTACCGCCCTCCATCTGACCTCTACGAAGGTCTCATTTCAGACTAACAGCCTCGCTGTCCGCCCTCACGCCGAGGTGACGGTACAGCACTCCGGAAGTACCAGCTTTCCTTTATTCATTTCCTCCTACAGCAGCCATTCTTCACAGTCAACAGAAATCTGTGTAGGTAATAAAAACGCTCTCCTTATCTCCATCCTTCCTATCCACAATGGTCGATATTACAATCTGGTAAACTACTTTAACGTGTTCAGTATGCTGGAGCTCTGATCGTAAACTAGTATGTGGCCTGAATTTTCATTTGTTGAAATCACACCTCTCAGTGGACTGAAAATGGACCACATTTTTATACAAAGTTAAAAGGAACACAGATAAATTAACTGATTTTACACTGAACATTACACTGTAGTGATAAACAATTGTCAGACCGTAAAGCGATCATTTAAATTGATGGAGGGTTCTAGAGAAGCCTTTTTCTCACTGAACGCCTGTTTTCAGTAATTATTTAAGTGACCTACATTAATATGCACAAAACAGGAATATCCAGATGTAGTGCAGTTGCTAGTACAACCGGAATGGAACGTATTTGTAAGTGCACAGAAAATCAGGGGGATCGGAATGACACTGCAGACATTTACAACAAATCTACACTCCCCAGGATACAGTGCATTCGAGCCAATGTTGAGGTAATTCATCCAAAATCACTATTATCGATTGCTTCTTGATTAAAATCTAAATATGGAGACTGCACACAAAGTAGTAAACACTATTGGGGAACTGCAGATATCCTCATCGGCTCAGACTTTTATATGCAAAGTCAGTATTACTGAGGATATCTACATCTGCTCAGACCTGTAACTGTTTATTAGCACACACCTCACCGTCATCCAGTTACCACCTTGATAACCGTCCACATCCAAACTGGATTCACCTTGCTTCCCCAAATTCTTTCACTACAAGTCCAAAACCACAGCCACTAACTGGCCGAGTCCAGAACTTCGATGAGTCAAAAACGGTGTTTCCAAAAAAGTCATAGACATAATATACATCACAACAAACAGAAAAATATTGCTGCACAAAACATACAACTTCCACAATTACATGTTGGCCAAGTATCCCAGAAAATACGCTACTAAACAAAATCTTAGGTTTCTTTTTACTCTTGGACCAGTATGGTGTAGCAGGACAGGACAGGTTTAAGTTTAAAACTTTGCATTTGTCATTTACATAGAGGATCATATAGATATACAACTGACAACCTCACAAACTCCTATACGGAGGACAGAGAAGGAAGTATACCCGTCATTGAAAAGCAGGCAAAAACAAGTAGTTGCAAAATCCAAATGGCCACATGCTTAGCTTGCATCTATTGAAAATCTCTCGCATAGCTGGTTGGTTCATTGGTTTGTTTGTTTGAGGTATAAAGGGAACAAACTACAGGGTCATCAGTCCCTATTCCCTGGTGCAAAGAAGGCTTATGGTAAAGCAACACCCAAAGTACGTTTGGGAAAGTAAAAGGGGGAAAAGGAATGTGGAACCACACCTAAAAAGAAAATGAATGGAACGAACAAAAAACAGGAAAAATGTACACCAGAAGCGAAAGTAGAAGAAGGTATTAAAACCATTGAGCACAAGGTCCGGGCTGGCTGATCACAAGAATAAAAGAGGATGTGCCAGCCACTCTGCAACACACTGAACTGTCCACCCCAAAAGACAAGGCAAGATGAACACATGAAGAGAAAAGACGAACACCAGAACAAACAAATGCAAAGAAAGGGTAACAGAGTTAAACCGGAGGAAGGGTGGAGGCCCTGGAGAGAATGCCAAAGAGACACCCTGAAATGGTATGATAAACCCCCCTCCCCCCCCCCCCCCTCACGAATAAAATGTGAAACTAAATCTGCTGTTGCGCCATTGTTGCCCAACACCAAAGGTAGGGTACTGCAAAGGTTAAAAGTCTGCCACAGAGCGGCTAAAATTGGGCAACCCAGCAAGAGATGGACGACTGCCATAGGGGAGCCGCAGTGACACTAAGGTGGGTCCTCACGACGGAGGAGGTAAACGTGTTAGCCACGTAAGGCCAATGTTGAGCCGGCAGGGAACCACAGAGTCCCTGAGAGAAGCTCACATGGGAGACTTCCACACATTCGTAGTCTCCTTAATGACATGCAGTTTGTCGTGCATACCAAGGTTATTCCCAAAGGTGAAAAGTCTTGCAGCGTAATACTGAATGCAGGTCAGATTCAGAGATGGTGATCTCCAGAAGAGGTTCCAGCGTAGCCTGTTTGGTCAGCCTGTCAGCAAGTTCGTTGCCTGGGATTCTGACATGTCCCGGGGTCCACACAAACACCACTGAACGACGGGGTCGTCCCAGGCACAGATGGACTCGCGGATGGCCCTACCGACAGATGGCAAAAGTAGCACTGTTCGATAGCTTGTAAGCTGATCAGGTAGTCAGTACAGAAGAAACGATTTGCCAGACCGCGAATGGATGCACTCGAGTGCACGAGATATAGCCACCAGTTCTGCACTGGAAACACTGCAGCAATCAGGCAAGGAATGCTGTTCGACGTGGCCTCTGATCGTAGGTGAAGCCAACAGAGCTGCCAGTGTAAACAACTTCAGAGCTCGGGACATGTCAAGAATCGAGAGGAAGCGACAGCACAGAGCCGTGGGATTAACCGAGTCCTTACGGCCGTGCAAAAGTTCCAGACGAAGCTTTGGCCTAGGTTTACACCGTGAAGGGCTTCACGAACGGATCTCGAGTAGGGGTGGTAAAGGGAAGAACTCCAGTTCAGACAGAAGGGATTGGACACAAATTGCAATCTTAAGCCCTGACATGGGACACCGATGCAGGAGATGAACCCCCGTATGTGGCAAAAGAAAATGGTAATTGGGATGCTCAGGAGAACTACGAAAGTGTGTGACGTAACTGGCTAGCAGTTGTGCACGCCTAACCTTCAACGGAAGGACACGAGCGTCCATCAGGACGCTGATCACCAGACTCGTCCGAAAAGCTTCTGTCACTAGTCGAACTCCACGGTGGTACACTGGGTCGAGTAAACGCAATGCTGAGGGTGACACCAAACCATTCCCATAGTCAATGCGGGATTGAAAAAGGGCTCTGTATAGCAGCAACAGCGTAGAGCGATCTGAACCCCAGTCGGTGTTGCTCAGGCAGCGGAGGGCACTTTAAGCTGACGAAGGTGAGGAAGCCAAATCAATCTAGCGTCGAAAACCAGTCCTAAGAATCGATATGTCTCCACTAGAGTGACTGTCTGGTTCTGGATTAACGATATAATGCCGACTGAAGTGCACGGCACACGACTTTGCGGCTGACTGCACCTTGTGTGTGGCTCCCTGTAGGTGCCGCTCAGCAGGCGGAAATCACCCAGGCACGGAGCCCGTAGGCCACGTAACTCCCCAGGACCCGACCCAACTGCCGACACACCGTATGTTCTAGCAGCTTACAGAGAATGTTGGTGAGGCTGACAGGCTGACAACTATCCAGATCAAGTGTGGTTTTACCGGGACTGAGCACGGGAATGATAGTGCTCTCCCGCCATTGCGATGGAAAGGCGCCATTGCACCAGATCTGATTGAAGATCGTGAGGAGATGTCTCTTGTAATAGGAAGAGAGATGTTTAATTATTTGACTGTGGATCTGATCTGGACCAGGAGATGTGTCGGGGCAATGTGTGAGGGTACTGAGGAGCTCCTGCTCCCTAAATGGGCATTACAGGGTTCAGTGTGGCGTGTAGTGAACGAGAGGATTTGCCCTTCCATCGGCCATTTGAGGGTTCGAAAGGCTGTGGGGTAATTCTCCAACACAGAGGCTCGGGCAAAGCCCTCGGCAATCGCATTTGTGTGGGTAGATAACACGCCATCGATGTTAATGCCGTGGAAACCTGTTGGGGTCTGGTACCCAAAAATACGTCTGATCTTTGTCCAGACTTGGGAAGGTGACGTATGGCACCCGATGGTCAAAACGTACCTTTTCCACAACTCCTGTTTCCGTCTTTTTATAAGCTGGCAAATGCAGGCACAGTGCCGTTTAAAAGCTGTAACGTGCTCCAGACAAGGGTGCTGCTTATGTCGCTGTAGAGCTCACCTACGCCCATTAACGGCGTAAGCAATTTCCAGCGACCACCAAGGTACTGCCTTTTGCTGGGGCACCCTAAGGAACAAGGGACCACGTTTTCTGTCACACAAACGATCGTTCTAGTGACCAGTTCAACCACCACATCGATGCTACCACGTGTGGAGATTCAATGGTGACAGCAGAGGTGAAAGCTTCCCAATCTGCCTTCTTTAAAGCCCATCTGGGTAGGCGTCCATGGCATGATGCCGGAGGTTTGACCGGAAGATGGGGAAGTGGTCATTACCACACAAGTCATCGTGGGCTCTCCAGTGGACAGATGGGAGAAGTCCCGGGCTGCGAAGTGATAAATCAATGGATGAGTAAATACCATGAGCCGCACTGAAATGTGTGGGGGCCCCAGTAATTAGGAGGCAGAGGTCGAGTTGAGACAGTAAAGTTTCTACATCTCTACCTCAGCCAGTAAGCATGGTGCCACCCCACAAGGGGTTATGGGCGTTAGAATCTCCCAAAAGTAGGAAAGGTTTAGGGAGTTGATGAATAGGTGTAGCCAAGACATTCAGGAGAACTGCACCATCTGGAGGAAGATATAATTGCACACAGTTATTTCCTGTGTTGTCCTTATCCTGACAGCCACAGCTTCAAAGGGAGTGCGAAGGGGCACAGGTTCACTATATATAGAGTTCAGGACATAGACGAAAACTCCACCTGACTATTATATTTGCTACACTTCTTGTAACATCCCCTATAGCCACAGAAGGCAGGGTCTGCATTGCCTGGGACCAGGTTTTCTGGACGGCAATGCAGAAAGCAGGTGTAAGGCTTAACAACTGCCGCAGCTCAGCCAGACGGTGGAAATAACCATAGCAATTCCACTGGAGGATGACGTTATTGTGAGGCACAAAAGGTATGATACACTCAATGAGGCAGTTTACACCTCAATGTCACCTGCTGCCAACGATTGAGTACCTGTGCGATCGACATCCACTGTGCCTCAGGGCCCAGTGAGATCTAGGTCCTCGGCGCACGGCAGAATCTCCACTTCATCCTCAGACGCAGAGCTTGTAGGTAGCGGTGGTTTGGCTGCCACCGCAATGTGTTTGTTCTTGGGGGTCTTTTTCTTTTTTGGTTTCTCTCACTGCTCCTTAGGTTTTTCCGGCTGGGAGGGCTTCACTGATTCAGTCTCGGGGACTGAAGAGGATTGTGAAGCCCTACAACCAGCTACCTGTGCGTGTTTCAGCCACTGGTGGATGTAAGCTTTGCCACTGGTAGGAACCTGGGAAGGGAGTGACCCAAGGGATCCTTTTCTAGCAAGAGGTGGTGAAGAAGACTTGCACTTCACTGGCTGAGAAGTGAGAACTGATGTCCCTGATGGTTGAGTGGGGGAGGGGGAGGGGGGGGGGGCAGAGCACAGAGCAACAGGGATAGGAGTGTCCACCACGATCAAGGGGAAGGGTGTAGTCTGTACATGGCGGATAGCTGCTAGAACTGTTGTTGTCACCGAGGCATAAGTGAGTGTCATATGCACAGGATGCAGCCTTTCATATTTTCTCTCAGCCTCAGTGTAGGCCAGCCGATCCACGATCTTTTATTCCATTATTTTCCTTTCTTTCTGTAGAATCCTACTGTCCGGCGAGCACGGGGAACAGTGCTCTCCGCAGTTGACACAGATGGGAGGCAGGGCACAGAGTATTCGGATGTAAAGAATGTCCACAATCGTGACAGGTGATGCTGGAAGTACAGTGGGAAGATGGTGGCTGAACTTCCAGCACTTAAAGCACCACATTGTAGGATGGATATACAGTTTCACATCACAGCAGTAAACCATCACCTTGACTTTTTCAAGTAATGTGTCACCCTCTAAGGCCAAGAAAAAGGCACCGGTGGCAACTTTATTATCCTTCGGATCCTGATGGACACGCCAAACAAAATGAACACCTCGTTGCTCTAAGTTGGTGTGCAGCTTGCTATCAACTCTCATACATACGAGGTATCCGGGCAAATAAGCTTCACTGCCAGCCTTAGCCTGGCGTTCCTCCCACAATGTGGCCAGAGAGGGAAACGATTTGGGGTCGTATTTCTTAGCACTGAAGTTAGACCTCGACCGCTTAGAGATTGCTGGTGGTGGACCATCAGCAAGGGATGACGTACTACGCTTCACGGCGTGTCATCCACCCCGATGCCTCCCACTCCGACCAGGGGCTGTCCCCACGGGCGCCACCCAGCCTCAGCGAAGGCCACCTGGCAGGAGGGCCACTGCCGCGAGTCCCGATGCCCCAGGGAGACGTGCATCTACCCCTCGGCATACGTGGGGAGTTAATAGCTCGGGCATCAGCAGAGAGATCCCTGTGTTGTCAGGGGGCTACAACCGACAGGGTACATTGCAGCCCCACCACAACGGTCTGGCCACTGTGCTGGATATCAGGTGCAAACAAGTCCATTGTCGTCACGAGTGCAGAAAACAATACTGCACAGTGGATGGAGGAAAATGCACCCACGAATGATGCACCCTTCCCCAATTGGCTAGCTCTTCAGGAAAATTTAAAAGAATGGAGGTCAAACCCTACAGCGGTCCATCATCACATAAAGGCTGAAACGTGAGACACTCCTTTTAGTCACCTCTTACGACAGGCAGGAATACCTCGGGCCTATTCTAACCCCCAGACCCGTGCAGGGGTGTCTCGCGTAGTGCAGAAGCACGAGCAATTTATGAGTGTCCAGGTGATAGCTGTATATGAGAGGGGTGGAAGAACAGACCCACAAAATTATTGACCAATATACTGAACATTACTTCAATGCAAAATTTTTGAACATGTCTAAGTTTGAAAGTTATAAATGTCCCAAGTAGGAAAGCTATCCACTAATCAACACAGATAAAGCATTGCTTATGCAGGACTCAGCTGGCCCTTTCTAGCACTCTCATGAGAAACACCTACAACAGGCAAGAGGCAGATTCTAAATTCCTAGATTTCTCTAAAGTGTCTAACGCAGTGCCACATTGCAGACTTAAAGGAGGTCTGAGCATACGAAACAGGTTCTCAGAAACTTGGCTGGCTCCAAGATTAAGTAACAGAACTCAGTACATTGTCCTTGACGGTGAGTGTTCACCACATGCAAGAAAATCATCAGGAGTGCCCACGGGAGTGTGATAGGGCCGCTCTTGTCCTCTATACACATAAATGATCTGCCATTATTGGTGTCTGTAGGAGAGAGGACGACTATGATAGAATGTCATTTTGGTGTGATGACAGTTAGCTCTAAATGTGAAAAATGTACCTTAATGAAGACGTATACACACCACAATACTTTCATGTTCAAGTACAATATTATAGTCAGAGTCACAGGAAAAGGTTGTCAATTTTAGGCTGCTGCTTGTAATGTAATTAAATGTCGGAGATAAAGTTTATCTCATGTGAAAAGTACGATGCCCACACTAAAGAGTTAAGATAACTTCATTATGTTGCCATACAATGTATTTAATTTATTTATTTATGAATATTTTCTTTTATGATAAATAATGGATTTGTTTGAGATGATAAATGTTGTATATTTATATGTATTTATTTATATGTGTCTTTGGAGTGTATTAAGGTCAGAAGACCAAAGAATCTGGAATGCAGGAATGTCTGCAACTTCCGGGCACATGTTGGCTTGCACGCCACTTCTTTGTCGGTATTGGAGGGAGATGGACGTGTTTAAGTGACCAGTACAGTGTAATGCATTTTTAGGGTATCAATGTTCGAAGTGAAAATATTGTAGCTACTAAACAAAGAGTACGAATAAATATTATTTTAGCCGAAAGTAATTCGAATCCGGTAGTGTTTATTTCAAACAAGAAGAAAACCCAGGCCATGCTTGTTAGAGTAATGTTTTGCAGACAAAACCCCTAGACAAACGAGATCTGCAGTGTGTAATCTTTCAGCAGCTACTAATAAATAAGCCTTGCTGAAATTGTGCTGGAACTACTCGTATTATTATCAATTACATACACGTGGTGCGAATGTGGTCCTACCACAATATACCGCGAAAGATTCCACATCATTCAGTTATCAAGAAACGAGATAGGTAACAACCAGTACAATATGGTCGCGTCGTCCGGGATTATTGAAAATGTTACCGAAATAAACTACCACCGAGATTGCGAAGAAAACTACAGAATTCGTACATCCTGGCTGAAAATGTTAATGGAAGTCGAATGCTGATACCTTCAAGACAAAGGAAATCGAATGCTGATACCTTCAAGACAACGGGATGCAGTTACTGGAGCAAGAATAACGGCGCAATAAATCACGAAAGAAGAAAAAAGTGTAAAGTGTTGTGCAACCAAAAAAGCAATATTCATATAAGTGTAGTGTTTCAGTGTTGTGAATTCCATCACGCACCAATCAACAAAGAAGACCTTATAAGAAAATAAGTAAACTGTGAGTAAAATAGTTTAGTATCCTTTAGAAAAGATAAATTTGTTGTGTTTTGTTTATTCCTGTGTAAAAAGATGACTATTGTAAAAGAGGAAAGTATTGACGACGGTGTCGCCAACGCTAGTACAGATGTAAATTTATCATACGAAACTGAATGCAACAGTAATAGTCCGAATCCTGTAGACAAAGTTGAAACTCATACGGAAAGACAGAATGAAGTTAAAGACATGCTATCAAAAATAATGAATTATATGGAGGGAAAATTTAAGGCAATTGATGACACTAACAGACAGTGGTTAGGAAATATTAAAGACAGACTCGATGCTAATGAGATTCGTTTGGATCAAATGGAGCAAAACAACGCTGCTCAGTTAGACCAGACTCTTAAGCTCATGAGTGATAAATTTGAAAAACAATTCAAAGAATATGAAAAGAAAAATGACGATCACTTTCAAAAAGTAGAAGCAAAAATATCCAGTTTGAGTCGTAATATGGTTAAGATCACGGGTAAGGTCAATTATGTCGGGAGAAAAGTTAAAAATGTAGATGCAAAAGTAAAAAATCTGAAAATTGAAGTTACTACAGGTAGAGAGAAAATCCATAATGCGTTTAACGTTGTGCATTCAGATATCAAACATGTAGAAGAAACAGTATCTGAGCGTATTTCTCTTGTAGATGATAAAATTGTTAAAGTAGAAAGTAAATTTGAACAAAAGATAGGAATTATTACCGAAAAAAATAGATGTAAATAATCAGATAAACAAAAATGAAGTCAAGAGTTTAGAAAGTAGTATTCATGACATCACTAAGAAACTTGAAAGTGTTAGTAGCAATATGGTCACGAATAGTTTGCCGAACAATATTGGCACTTTGTGGTACAATATTCCAGTAAAAAACTTTTCAGATGAGAGCAGTATGCATCCGGTAGATTTCCTGCAGCATTGCAAGGATAACTTTTTTCCAAATATGAATGATAATTTGAAAATTAAATTTGTGAAAAGATTTCTAGAAGGTGAAGCATTGTCATGGACTAATCATTATTGTACCGAGGGAATGTCTTTTGCAGAATTCGAGGAGAGGTTCTTAAGTAAATTCTGGTCAGAGACGGAACAAGCAAGAATAAAAAGCGAATTCTTGAATGGACCTGTTTATAAACATGAATTTGGTAGCATGAAGCAATTTTGCAGAAATCAGTTAAGGAAACTCACTCACCTAAGCAAACCTTTTGACGAGCTCACTCAAATTGATGCACTTAAAAGGAGGCTACCGTGTGAACTACAGTGGGAGTTAGCTTATGGCCCAGATGACACAATTGATCAGTTTTTGAAATATGTTGACAAACTAGACAGAATTATTGAGAAAACAGGTAAACCACCACACCATAGTCAAAACCATTTTCAAAAGACAGGGCATACAAATTGGGGAAACACACATGATAAAAAGGAACCACACAGTTTTGGAAGTAGTGATTCTCATCAGAGAAATCACCAGCACAACTTCAAGGGATCACAAGGACACAATTACCATTACAAGGGTCAATATGGAAATAGTCATAATCAATTTGGTAACAGGCACTTTGGAAATAAACCAAAGGAGTGGAATAGTCATAATGGTATGGGGAGAACTGAACAAGAGTTAAAAAACTGAATAGGGCTCCATTGGCGGTCCGCAAGGTAGGAGCTACTTATACACAAATGGAAAGGGCCAACCCAAACTGTCTAACTAAACAGAAAGATACCTCTGACATAATGAGTAATTATTTTAAAGAGAAGTGTTATCCCATTAATGTAGTATCGGTTACAAATAATATATGTCATACAAATAAACCAGAAACAAAAGGTAAGTTATTTAAAGACACTGATTGCTTAGAAAACTGTGAAGAAGTAAACTTAGATTCATTCTATGAGTGGGCTGAGAGGAGCACCGTGCTGGAAAATAGTTGTTCAAATGATCAAAGTGTATTAGGAATTAGAGAACTTATGGAAGAGTCTGGTGGGCTAGGAATGAAAAGAGCACCTAGTAAGGATGATTTAAATGTGTATCTGCATACTGAAGGTAAGAGTGCAGAGGATAAAGATGATAATTTTTGTGATGTTGATTGGGAAGAAAAGGAGATTGAGGGTAGTAGCGAAGGTAGATGTTTTATTGGTGTAAGTGAGGAGTTGGAAGCTTTAGGGATTACTAATATAAAAGAGGATAGTAATGAAATTAGCAAGGTACACATGAATACAGTTGACAATTTGAATGATAAGGATGCCAGAATTTCAGCCAATGAGTTATTTGATCTTGATACATGGAAGAAAAATGAGAAGGAATTGACAGCAGGTAATCTTAACAGCATTAGGGGAGTAGATGATGAAATGTCAGATAGTGAGCAATTTTTGTTTAACTTATGGATTAACAGTAGTGCCATTAAGGATGATGAAAATTTCAGAACGGTAACACTTGATATATGTGAAACTTTGTATCCAGACTGGTGGCATAGAATTAAGTATCACATTGCACAAATGTTAAGAGAGAAATATAAAGGAGAGACACACAATAGCACAAATGAATGCAGTTGGATTAATGAAATATTCAGAAATAGTAATCAGGCCAAAGAAAATGCAATTAGGGTAATAACAGCATATAACTCTGGTAGTAATGATACAGGTAAGGATACTGGAAAGGGATATGGATTCAGTGAAATTGAAGATGACTTATTACATGAGAATATTAACAAAAAATTTGACTTTGATGTAAGCAGTCCGTTTATTGATGTGCAGATAGGATCATGGAAAGGAAAGTGTTTAGTGGACACAGGAAGTCAAGTATCTGGGATATCAGAATCATTAAGTAAAAAACTGAAAACTAATAAGGATTATGTCGAGTTACCTGTGGTAGGAATTAAAATAAGAGGTGCTACCGGGAAGCACAGTAAATCAATAAGGAGTCAGGCTTTTATTACTTTTGAAATTGAAGGAGTATCATGGTCACATGGGTGTCTTGTCATCCCTGATCTCACAGAGGATTTTATCCTAGGCATGTCTTGGATAACAAAAGTAAGTGCAGCATTTGATTGGGCAGGGCAGAAATTAATGATGACTCTACCAAGTGGTGAAGTCATCACTACGAAACTACTTCAATCAAATTTGTTTTGTATAAGTAAGACTGTGAACAGTATTGAAGTTACAAAAGAAGGTAAGTACATTGAAAGCCATGTCACAGATTTTGATACAGACGAGATAGAGTTTGAAAAGTTGGTAAATAAAAAAGTAGCCGAAGCTAGAGAACTAACTGAGAACCAAAAACAAGATTTGAAATTATTTTTGTGGGAATATAGTGATGTATTTAGCAATATACCAGGTAAAGTAATTGGATAGCAATGTACTTTACAGTTGAAGCCACATGAACCTTTCTTTACAAAACCATACAGTATTCCAATCTCGAAAAGGGTAGCAGTGGAGAAAGAATTGCAAAAGATGGAAGTGTGTGAAATCATTGAGAGGAGTATAAGCCCTTATAATAATCCCTTAGTCACTGTAAATAAACCTAATGGACAAGTCAGACTAGTACTAGATTCCAGACAGTTAAACAAATGTTTATACAGAGAAACTGACCACCCAGAGAACATCGATGAGTTGTTATATAAATTTAAAAATATCCAAATTATGTCAAGCCTTGACCTAACTTCAGGTTTTCATCAAGTACCTCTTGCAATTAGTTCCAGAAAGTACACTGCTTTCTTATACAATGGGAGATGTTACCAGTATTGTGTAGTGCCTTTCGGATTAAACTCATCAGTCGCCGAATTTATAAGGGCACTAGACTATGTACTTGGCCAAGAAGTTGTGTCAGAATTAACAATTTATGTAGACGATATATTAGTTTCAAATCAAAGTTGGGAGGATCATTTGAAGTTATTGAAAAAGGTGTGTGAGAAACTCAGAAGAGGTGGTATGACATTAAAACTGGAAAAATGTAAATTTGGTGTGTCAGAACTCAAATTTTTAGGTCATGTCATTACTAAGGAAGGGATAAGTGCAGATCCGGAGAAAATAAAATCTATCGTAAACTTTCCATCACCTAGAAACCGGAAACAATTAAAGTCTTTCTACGGACTCTGTGGATTCTATCGAAAATATGTAAATGGACAATGCCTTAATGTAACATGTTTAAGCAATTTACTTAGAAAAAATACTCCATGGAATTGGTCTGAAGAGTGCCAGAAAGCATTTGATAAAATTAAGAATGAACTTTGTAAGAACAGTCTTTTACACAGACCAGATTTTAGTTTGCCATTTTGTCTTCACACTGACAGTAGTGATTATGGACTAGGAGCAGAACTATTTCAGGAGAAAATTGTGAATGAAGAAAATCTTCATTGTACAATTGCATTTGCCAGCAGAATGTTACTTAAACATGAGAGAACGTACACTGTCACAGAAAAAGAATTACTCGCAGTACACTGGGCGTTTACAAAATTTAAAACATACCTGTTAGGACACAAGATAAAAGTCTATTCAGACCACAAAGCTTTAAGTTACTTGCAGGAGTGTAGACTATATCACAGTAGATTAACCAGGTGGGCAATGTTCATGCAACAGTTTGATTACGAAATTGTGTATATTAAGGGATCAGAAAATGTAGTAGCTGATGCTTTATCCAGGTTACCAGTAGGAGGAGATCAGGAAATGTTTGATCAAGAGGAAGAAAAGGAATTTAAAATAAGATACATGAAGGGAATCCAGGATGAAAAGCTCATAAAGACACTTTGCAATAACATCAGGAGGGGACAGAATAACGATCCTAATTGGAAATTGGTTAAGGACTGTTTAGGCAAAAGAGGGTATGATAAACTTGACAAGTACTATAAGGTCTTTAAGGGAACACTCTTTAGAAGAACAGATGTGGACTCTGACAATTGGAAGCTATGTTGGCCAGAGTGTGAGGCAGACAAATTAATAAAGTACACCCATGAGAGTTATGGTCACTGTGGAATACAGAAATGTGTAAAAAAGTTACAAGAAAATATCTACTTTTATAACATGGTAAAGAAGGTTAGGAACGAAATATCAACATGTGACAAATGTCAAAGAGTAAAAGTAAGCAACAGAACATGTCAGGGAGAAATGCAGAACATCATTCCAGATAAACCATTAGATTTAGTAGCTGTAGACTTTTATGGACCTTTACCTAAAAGCAAAGGTGGCCATTGTTTTATATTCGTCATGGTTGATGTATTTTCCAAACTAATTAAACTTTATTCTGTGCGAAAAGCTACAAGTAAAGAGATCATTGCAAAAATTGAGAGAGATTACTTCAAGAGTGTAGGGAAACCTAAAGCTATACTATCGGATAATGGTTCACAATTTGTTTCAAAAAACTGGAAAGCATTCATGGAAAAAACTAACACAAAACATATCTTGATATCCGTGTACAACCCATCTTCAAACCCAGCAGAAAGGTACATGAGAGAAATAGGGAGACTTTGTAGGACGTATTGTAGTCACAAACACCCTAGTTGGTCCGACCATGTAAACAACTTCGAGGATATCATGAACAGCTTGCAGCATAGCTCTACTGGGTTTTCACCATATGAAATTATGTTTCACCTCAGACCAGCAAATCTTATTTCTGAATTAATAGACTTTCCACAATGTAGCTTAATATCAATGAAAGAACGTGAAGAGATTGTAAAGAAAACCATGAAGAAACTAGGTGAAGCTAGGAAAAACAGACATAATAGAAAAATAAAGGCTACCACATTCAGAGTAGGTGACCATGTCTTAGTGAAATCCCACGAACGATCTAAGTTGCTAACAGCGGAACTCAAGAAGTTCTTTGACATTTACATTGGGCCATTTGAGATTATTGAGAACCCCCATCCAAATGCGTACCGATTAGTATATCCCAAGTCGAGAAAGCTGTTTGGTCTTAGGAATGTTGTTTCTTTGAAGCCTTATATTGAGAAAAGAGCAAACTGAGCCTACAAACATGCCTTTATCTGGAAAGAATTTTACTGGAAGTAAAAAAAAAAAAAAAAAAAAAAAAAATTTGCAGTCACCATACTATGCCATGTAACACATCTCATGTCATGCGAAACGATGTTGTATCTAGACTGGTTGTCACATAATTCTATTATAAGATTAGATTTCATGATTCCTATGTGTTTTTTTAAGTAATTTTACAGTATTTAATGAATTGCAAAATGTGTAAACTTGATAAATAAGGGATTTTATTTTACTGATGATGCTAGGAGACAAGACACGTCACCCACCCTCACAGTTTGAGAATAGCAAATCTCATAAATTTTGAAATCTTGTTCATTCACTTAAATAGACCATAATGCGTAAAAAAATTGTATAGTTAATAGAATATATTTTCTTGTATATGCAAGTGTGCTTTTGTTTTACATCATGCTCACCATAACTGTTTTTATTCAGCTCTGTGTATAACCCCATAAAGATACTTTGTTGGCTTATTTTGCCTCTTACTTTTGATATCACATAATTTACAAGGCTCATGAGAGAATAGTGTTGTTGAATTGAAATACTTTTGCAACCTCACTGATAATATAGGAGTTAGTACTATGTTTGTTCTACTATGAGAAAATGTTTTAACTTTAGTATTATTTTATAGTAAATTTCTGGGCAACAAATCGACATATGTATTTATGTAATCTATGTTGTGAGACAAAGTAGGAAGTCAATGGTTGATGAAAGAATAAACAGTTTACTACAGTTGTGATAAAAAGTTGTATACAAGACAATGATGCAATTTCTGTATCGGACTGACAAGTGGACCAGGGTACACTTGTAAGTCCTGGTGGGCTATTGTAATGTAATTAAATGTCGGAGATAAAGTTTATCTCATGTGAAAAGTACGATGCCCACACTAAAGAGTTAAGATAACTTCATTATGTTGCCATACAATGTATTTAATTTATTTATTTATGAATATTTTCTTTTATGATAAATAATGGATTTGTTTGAGATGATAAATGTTGTATATTTATATGTATTTATTTATATGTGTCTTTGGAGTGTATTAAGGTCAGAAGACCAAAGAATCTGGAATGCAGGAATGTCTGCAACTTCCGGGCACATGTTGGCTTGCACGCCACTTCTTTGTCGGTATTGGAGGGAGATGGACGTGTTTAAGTGACCAGTACAGTGTAATGCATTTTTAGGGTATCAATGTTCGAAGTGAAAATATTGTAGCTACTAAACAAAGAGTACGAATAAATATTATTTTAGCCGAAAGTAATTCGAATCCGGTAGTGTTTATTTCAAACAAGAAGAAAACCCAGGCCATGCTTGTTAGAGTAATGTTTTGCAGACAAAACCCCTAGACAAACGAGATCTGCAGTGTGTAATCTTTCAGCAGCTACTAATAAATAAGCCTTGCTGAAATTGTGCTGGAACTACTCGTATTATTATCAATTACATACACGTGGTGCGAATGTGGTCCTACCACAATATACCGCGAAAGATTCCACATCATTCAGTTATCAAGAAACGAGATAGGTAACAACCAGTACATGCTGCACACATGACATCACATATTCTCCAACAGCCAGTGCACGTTTAGTTGTGTACTGAGCACTCTTCTGTTAATGTATTTGCCACTCCGAGCATTGAATGCGATTGTGGTGAATTCAAAAATGGTTCAAATGGCTCTGAGCACTATGGGACTTAACATCTGAGGTCATCACTCCTCTAGAACTTCGAACTACTTAGCAGTCGTGCGGTTCCGGACTGAAGCGCCTAGAACTGCTCGGCCACCGCGGCCAGCCTGTGGTGAATTGTTCAGTGAATTTTTATTCGATCTGTTGTGAGTTGTCATAGCTTATGGTGGTAACTGACAAATTCTACATAAACAAGTGAAAATTTACAGGATACATGCTTCCACTTGCAGTGGTGTGCTGCTCGACACACACACACACACACACACACACACACACACACACACACACACACTAATTATACGTCTAAGCTTAATACTGCAAAGAGAGATGAAGTGGAATGAATACAAGCAGAATATACACAGAACATTTGTGCAATTCATTCTCAAATACCACTCTAGCGTTTGGGGTTCTCGCCAGGTTGCCTTAGAGGAAGAAATTTAAGCAAGTCAGAGGCACGCTGTCTGATACGTTGCCAATGTGTCAGATCGACGCTCGAGCACAGCCTCAGACAAAAATATATGCACGATGAAGGAATTATCCAAATGGAATGGAAATCTGCAGATGTGATGTACAGACAAACAGATGATTACTATTTCAGAAAAATTGCACGATTTATTCAAAGAGGAAGAGTTTCACAAACTGAGGAAGTCAATAATTGGAAAAGTAGTTGGATATCCTCCTGAGTGGTACCGTACAAAATTATTTCCAATTGCCGTGTTAGATCATCAAAATCCCGACCAGGTTGGAGGGCTCTGCCCATAATGATTCAAATGTTCTCAATGGTGAAGAAATGAAGTGAAAAAATTCCTGTGTGGACCATTTTACAGTTACCAGGCCTCCAAAAAGTAATAAGCATTTAGAAAATTAGACTATTGGTTTCTTAGAAGTCCGCCTCCTTGCACGTTCGTCTGAAGGGTCCCGTGGTCACACAAATGCCCAGAAAGGACTTTAAGTGTGTGATGTGGCTGGTGTCTGTGAGGGTACCTGCTTCGGTATAGCTGTGCTGCCTTTCAACCATTTCCATCTGCTCGGCCAGCCACAAACACCATCTCCGACTGTCCCCAAAATGAATACCAGACCATTCTGCTGCTTACAGCGTGCTACATCAATCACACAGCCTGCAACACACAAGGAACATGTGGCACATTGTCAGAGGTACTTTCATTCGTCAGCACCATACACTGGGGCAACAACGCATTTCCGGACACACGTTCGTAGAACAATTTTTCCTCCTTTTCCGGTCTGGAATCTGTCCCTGCAGTTTGTTGATTTTAGCAATGTTGACCCCGTATTTTGGATGTGAAACCACAGGAATTTAGTTTCTTCAGCCGATGTTTCTTGTATAGCTATCAGCCATCTTCCAAGAGAGCTGACAAACTGAAAAGAACTTGCAACTGTCATTTTAAACATAGTAGGACAAAGAATACGCAGGAAGTCTCATTGAAAATAAGTCAGATACTCATTTTAAATTTCAAGTTATCTTTTGCCCTCCACTATAGACAGCACCATTTTCAGAGGCTATCAGGGCTGGCTGATCCACAACGCCGGGCAGAAGATGTCTCCAGTTTGCAAGGTATGCGCAGAGCACCAAAGGTACGTCAGGCTCTTAGTGTCCAATAAATCACCCGTAACAGAGTACTTCATGGATATTGGCCACTCTATACTGTATGACTGTGTCGAAATTCTACTGTCTCCTTTTCTCATTCTGGGCCTATGTTGTGAAGGACGCAGCCTAAATTCATTTAGCAAAGGGTTTAATTAATAGAGGTAGTTGTTCCAGTTCGGACAAACAACAGAATCTAGAATGTTTTTCAATCAGATCAGAAAGACATGGCTACAGTGGAGCTCCTATCAAGCCACTGATACTCCAGCACAGACCGAGCAGCTAACAGGAGATTCAGTTCCTGCAAAGCTATTTACCACTCAATGACATCTCTGGCCCCTCCGGTATTCTGTGGCCCTCGTTTAAAATAATCATTGCGACTGCTAAAGTTTCAGTGTCAGTTCAGTCAGAATACAGAAGAGAAATATATGCTCAAAACATTTGTTCTTGAAATGGAGTATCTCTGGTTGCATCCTTTAAATCCAATAGATCTGAGGGAAACTATTTGCTAATTAACCAGGTCACAGTGAACTGCAGATACAGGGGCTACATAAAGTCCGGGAACACTTTCAATTATTTATTGCACATGAACTAAATATTGTACAGATGTCATACATAGTGCATTTTGAAGAGAAATGCTGAAAGTGTTTTCTTACAAACACTCGATATGTGAACCACGAGGGAACCAGCAGACGACAATACGGTAATCGAATTCTTGCCATACCTTTCCCAGCATTGCATTGTCGACTGTGGCAGTCGCTTCCCGTGTTCTCTCCCGGAGCTCTGCTACATCACGTGGTGGAGGCGGTACACACACCAGATCTTTAATGTGTCCTCACAGAAAAAGAGTCACACGGAGTGGGATCTGGTCATCGGGGAGGCCACTTCGTAAAACAGCTGTTCCCTTCTGTAGCACGACCGATCTGTCGATGCAGCACTAGCTCCAATTTGAATGGTTTTTTATAGACAGCTTCTGTCACAGGACTTTCCACACTGCCACTGGAGCCATTTCAAGTTCACGGGATGCACGACACACCTATTTCTTCAGACTCCTTACGAATGTCTCTCGTATGTGCTCCACATTCACTTCACTCACACTGGGGTGTCCACTTCTCTTTGGTGGGCACAAGCAACCCATTTGTTGTGCCAGTGGTAAATGGCCTTCCTTGTTGGTGGCTTCTTACTGTGCACAGTTCTAAACATCCATTGAACAGTTTTAGCACACTTGTTTTTGTCAGACTCCAACACACAGAAAACTCACGTCGCACCTAAATTCGCCACGTTTGCGACTAGCACCGATCGGCAAATTACCAAACTATGCTGTGGTGGTATACACGAAAAAAAACTTTCAGGGTTTCTCTTCAAAATGACATATACAGATATCTGTACAACATTTGGTTCTTGTGCCATAAATAACTGAAAGTGTTCCCAGTCTTTGTGTACACCTTGTATATCCACCAAAAACTCGAAATACAGATGATTACAGTTGCACAATTGTTTCCGAATGTGCACAGGCATAGGAGCACCTCAGCTCAATCTGTCATCGCTCACACACTCTCTTCTAAACACCCACATGTCAACACTTCCATCTCCCTCTACATACCTACTACACAAGCCACTATATAATTCGTGGCAGAGGCTACCTTTTATTGCAACTCCTATGGCAAAGAGAGCGAGAGTAAATGTCTAGATGCAAGTTTATGAGCCCTATTTTATTTTTTATCTTCATGGTCCTTACTTGAAATGTACATTGGTAGCAGTAGAGTCATTGTGCAGCAAACTTCAAATGCCAGTTCTCTAAATTTTCTTGATAGCATTTCACGAAAAGAATGCTGTCTTCTGTCGAGGGATTCCTACTGGAGTACTAAAATTGTCCACACACACACACACACACACACACACACACACACACACACACACACACACACACACAGACAGAGAGAGAGAGAGAGAGAGAGAGAGAGAGAGAGAGAGAGAGGGGGGGGGGGGGGTGCATTCTAAATCCAAGCAACTTAATTTGTATTAATTTATTAAACTTGAGCTAGTAGACAAAACTATTTATCACATGGATACCCAACTTTATATAAATGACATTCAGACTGTGCAACACAGGATTTGCATTGTTATTAGTGTCAGTGCCTTGACTTCTTGTTAGATGCTTGAAGCTGTTTAAGCAAAAGAACCGTGCTGCTGCTCTTTGAGAGTTGCGATGCGTTAAAGGAGTACAGGGAGGTCCTGTTCCTACAATGGGATTGCAGAACACAATTTCAAAGTTACAATTAGCCAGCAATTTGAGAATTGCTCCAGGGAGATGTCAACAGCCCATGTGAAATGGTATCTGTACAAACATTCAGGTTGTCAGGGATGTAGACTGTCATCACACGGAGTAACGTCTGTACACTGGAACGTAAACACGGTAACCAAGTGACGAAAGTTACCTTCTCACACGTGGAAATTGAAACATCTTTCTTTCAATGGTTTATTCATTAATTCTCTTCTATATGTCCTTACAAACGTTTCCATAAAGTTTCATTGCCCTACAGTCATTCATTTTACAAGGGCCCTGTCAAGTAGCAAAAGGTTGATTATTGCCACCCTGTACTTTAGTTTGGTTGTATTCCAGGCATCTAGGGTGTAGAAAACAACAACGGATGCTGCCTAGCAGCAGGTTTTATGTAGGAGGGAAACTGCTATGTCTACATTCGACAGCTTGCATCAGCCCCCCCCCCCCCCCTGCCCCCACACACAAAAAAAAGAGCTGGGCACAGAACTTACCTCCTCCTTGATGACCTCCTGAGTGTTGGACCCGGTACCTGCAACAATTTCCAAAATTAGTTCAGTTGTATGATGACAGACAACAAGCATATCACACTAAAGCACATAAGAGATGAATGCAGCCTCTCCCCCATGTTCTAGAAGTGAGATTAAAATTTACGATGCAAGGATATCAATGCTACTAAATGATGACAGCACTCCTCTGTTCAGGTTTATGCAAAAGAATTACAGAATTTGTTAAATAAACCTAACACAATGAGCACAGAATACGCAAAGAGTAATCCACAAAAAGGTGAGTCATGAAAAGTATTATAAATGTGGTTAGCATTAAACTTATCAAAATTTTTTTTATTTGTTTTAGCATTTCAAAGAAAGACACACATTTTTGAAATTACATAAGAAAGTGTCAATTTCATTCATTTTTCCATGCTGAACAAACTGTGTCAACACTGTCATTTTCTCCACAAAAAAAAGTTTATGTCTTTTGTAAGCCATAGCACACTAGCAGCTAAGCCTTCAGTGCCCAGACCAACAGCCAATGACTGAAGCTTTTCAAGCACGTCAGCTCGAAGAGATTTTTTTTGTCCTCTACAGTGACAAATACACTTCCACAAGGATTCTTCAGGAAACAAAAACTTATCTCACGGGGTTCACTTCCTCACCGCTTATGATACGTTTTCAGTAATCTTTCGGAGTTGTTGACAGCCCGAATGTGCAGCCCCAAAAATTTCCATTACATGCTTTTTCGTCATTCCTCAATCAACAGCCTCAATAACCACCACTTTATCTGTGAAAGTCAAACACTTTGAAGAAGTCATTTTTACAACTGATCTATATGCTGTATGAAGTTGCGCTGTGTTGAGAGAGCACAGGAGTGTCACGAAGAGATGAACACTTGAACAATTGACAGTTTGAATTAACTAGTGATAGACAGCTGCCAATCTCAAATTAGAGTATTTGCAGGGCATTTTTCATGACAGTCACTTCAACATTTCAAGTACACCAAAACACAGGATTGTAACAATGAAAACAATCAATTATTGATAAAATAATTTAATTGGATGTATAAAAAATCCATTCACCAAGTGGTGGCAGGACACACACACACACACACACACACACACACACACACACACACACACACAGAAGACAGTTGTAATTGTCAACTTTTGGAGCCAGTGGCTCCTTCAGGCAGAAGGGTGAAGGAAAAGGACTGGAGAGGTCTAAGGAAAGGAGTAGATTTCAGGAAAGTCACCCACAACTGCCGGTCAGGGGAGACTTACTACACAGGATCAGAAGGAACACAGGATTAGTTTGATTTACTGAAGTTTTTTCAAGGGAAGCGACAACAAGTTCGATTAACAATAAATTTCGTTTATCGAGGTTTGAATTAAGCCAACTGTACTCTGGAAGGAGTATAATGCATGACAGATGAAGCAAGGAGAACATAAGAAATACATGAACAGGACATGTATACAAGGGGGAGACCCAAAGGAAACTGAATTTTTGTTATAAAACATGCATTCATAAACTTATATACAATTCCTTCAGTCACCTTCAAAGTACTTTCCATCAGATGGCAATGCACTTGTCAAGTCTTTTTTCCCCACTGCTTGAATCATGCCTGGAACTCTTCAACTCTGACATTGTCCACTACTCTTTGCGAAGCTGTTTTTGCTGCCTCCACATTGCAACACTTCCCTTTTAAATTTTTTTCATTTACAGGAATTGGAAAAAGTTGCACGGGGCTAGGCGTGGGGAATATGGAAGGTGGAGTGGCAGACCATCCATCAAATGCCAAAGGGAGTGACTAGAAATTGGGACTCTGTACAGGCGCTGTTGACCGCGCAGCTGAGCACCCCACAAACCAAAAATCAACATCATCAAATGCCAAATAGTGAGTCATTCATAAGGGTATGTGTGTGGGAACAGTGTCACGACAAACGAACCAATCACCTGACTGCCAATGTTTCGAGCATTTCCTCCACACAGCCTCTCGCAGATGTCTTAAAACTTCCAAATAAAACTAATGATTAACAGTCTGCCCGGAGTACAATGATCATCATCTTCAAATTCCACCTCACTTGCCCAGGTTACTTTTTTGGTCTAGGAGAGCTGGGAGTCCTCCACTGGTCTGATGCTTGCTAGGTTTCTGTGCTAGGTTTCTGGGTCATACATGTAACACCAGCTCCCCTCACCTGTAAAGACTTTGTTCAAAAAGTTTGGGTCACTTTCAATCTCTTATCAAGTCCTGGTACACATTCACGTGCACGGTTTTTTGCTCCTGTGTGAGAAGACACGCAGCAAATTTAGTGGCAGGTCGTCTCTTCTGCAAATTTTCACTCAAATTTCACTGGCACAAGATCCAACCCATACACACGTCTGACGAAATTTGGTCACTCGTGTAACAATGCTTCTCGATTTTTTGTCAGATTTTTTCAACATTTCCCCTAATTTGGCTATGTTGCAGGAAATCCAGGATGAGTTTGCTCTTCAACACTCGTCTCATCAAGTCAAAAGTGCCCAAACCAGTTGAAAATGTTCATGTGGCTCTTAGAATCATCCTGGAAAGCCACTATAAGTGTCTGGTGAGTCTCCGTTGTCGATTTCTTTAAAGCAGGAAACAAAATTTCATACACACTCTGTTCTCTTAAAGTTGCCATAACAACTTCACAAGCAGAGCACACCGAAAGTCAGAGAAACACTACGCTCACACGCTCAGCTACACACTGATGCCGTCTGTGCAGTTATTTTGTAAAGGCCTCTACTAACCCTGTCTGTTGGGAGAACTCTGCACTACGAATGATAGCACACTCTCAGTCTAGTTTTTTTTGTGTTACCTCTTACTACCAAGTGACTATCCTAGTACCTGCAACCCAGTAATAGCTGCAGGCAGGCTGCTGATCTAATGGCTTCCAGGTGCAACAAAAATTTTATTTTCAATATTTTGCATTGTTGTTGACCAAATTTAAATATTTAAAATTCTTTCATAATTCATCATTAAGAAATTCAGGAGATATGACATCAGACATGGAGATGCTTGGAAACTAGCTACTGCTTAAAATGGCTCGCGGTAAAACTTCAACGTCAGGCACAAAGTTTTAATTTATTACTTCTTTACTACTAACTGTATTCGCAGAACACTTTGCGGGCAGTATCTACACATCACTGAATGTATCTGAAAAATTATATTGTTGTAAGAGACAGGTCAGGAGACAGGACATCAAACACTAAGATGCCTGAAAAACGAGAGAGTAAACTATCCTGACTGTATTACTCATCCAGTGTTTCTAATAAGAGTACTTAGCAACTTTCAACAAACTTTAAGCATAATTTCAAACATTTTCTAAAGTTTTTCCTTGCTTACATGTGTAATATCAAGTATTTTAACACACTGATACATCTGTAAAGTAATCACAGGTTTGAAACTGTTTTACTGCACAGGAGTCCGACACTTCAAAGAATTGGGGAGGTTTACTGGTTTCCCACTAGGAGTCGATAAGTATCGAACAAAGGTCTTAATTACAGAAAGAAATTTCTGAGAATGTATATTTGGAGCACAGCATTAGTGAATCGTGGACTGTGAGGAAGAAAAGAATATAGAATTTGAGACGTGGTGTTACAGGAGAATGCTGAAAATGAAGGCAGACTCCTAAGATAAGAAACTAGGAGGCTCTCCACAAAACTGGCAGAGAAAGGTGTGTGTAGAATACACTGACAAGGAGAAGCTGCAAGACGATAGAATGTATTGAGGCATCAGGGAATATCTTCCGTGGTACTAGAGGGAGATGTGGAGGGTAAAAACTACAGAAGGTAGATATTTGAGCATATCCAACAAATACCTGAACACAACGGGTGCAAGTGCTACTCTCACATGACGAGGTTGCATCAAATGAGTGAGAAAACTGATCATACACACATCAAAAAAGTTTTGCATTACCCCAATTCCCAGAACTCCTGGACTTTAACCACGGATATTGTATCACAGACACAGCCCCTTTGACTGAGAGACAGGAACTGACATGCCTCGCTCAGGGCGCCCGAGGGCTGGTACTGCAGTGGATGACCGCTACCTACGGATTATGGCTCGGAGGAACCCTGACAATGAAGCCACTACGTTGAATTATGCTTTTTGTGCAGGCGCAGGACGTCATGTTAAGGCTCAAACTGTGCACAATAGGCTGTATGATACACAACTTCACTCCCGACGTCCGTGCCGAGGTCCATCTTTGCAACCACGGCACCGTGTAGCACTGTACAGGTTGGGCAAAAACATGCCGAATGGACTGATCAGGTTGGCATCACGTTCTCTTCACTGATGAGCGTCGCATATGCCTTCGACCAGACAATCATCGGAGACGTGTTTGGAGGCAATCCGTTCAGGCTGAACGCCTTAGACACACTGTCTAGTGAGTGCAACAAGGTGGAGGTTCCCTGTTTTGGGGTGGCATTATGTGGCACCGACGTACTCCGCTGGTTGTCACAGAAGGCGCCATAACGGCTGTAGGATATGTGAATGCCATCCTCTAAGCGATAGTGCAACCGTATCGGCTGCATATTGGCGAGGCATTCGTCTTCGTGGACGACAATTCACGTGCCCATCGTGTACATCTTCTGAATGAATTCCTTCAGGATAACGACATCACTTGACTAGAGTGGCCAGCATGTTCTCCAGACACGAATCCTATTGAACATGCCTGGCATGGACTGAAAAGGGCTGTTTACGGATGATGTGATCCATCAACCACTCTGAGGGATCTATGCCAAATTGCCATTGAGGAGAGGGACAATCTGCACCGACAATGCCTCGATGAACTTGTGGATACTGTGCCACGATGAATACAGGCATGCATCAATGCAAGATGATGTGCCATTGGGTATTAGAGGTATTGGTGTGTACAGTAATCTGGACCATCACCTCTGAAGGCCTCGCTGTAAGGTGGCACAGCATGTAACCTCTGGTTTTTATGAGCGATTAGAAGGACAGAAATGATGTTACGGTTGCACATTTCACGATGGTAGCAAACTTCCAGTAAGTTTTGTCCAAGTAAATGTTGGAAAATGTGACAGAAGCTGAAAAATTGTTATTTTACAAAATATTATGCTTCTAAACAACATTTTTCATGGTTGACGAGAGGTATTAATCAAGAGATAAAAACTAAGATTGAAAGTATTAAGATGTATCTTTAAATTTTGATGATAAGCAATCGGTTAAATATTACTATTAACAGGTTGTGAAGTGCCAAACCCTGATTAATTTTCTTCTTTTCTCCCACCTCTCACTATTTGTTTTCATCATACTCTGATTTCACAGTTAAAATACATTTACAATTGCAATTTCGTGTTGTGGTAATGTCAGAATTCATCAACAGAGCATAAATATTAGTGGTCTTTGTGCCCCCCCATGCTGAAGCTAGAGTCACCAGTCTTTCCTTTTCAAACCACCTCCTACCTATCCCCATCTCCTCCCCAAAGAAGGAACAAGTAGTTCTGAAGGAAAACTGTTTCTTGTACTTTTATGTGTGTATTTGGGATACTAAATTTTTGTCTCTTGAAGATGTGCACTGGCTGGCAAATCTGTACCTTCATTTTAAAGATCAGTCGTTTTCTGTGACAATAACATACAGACTTTTGGTTACCGTGCGTTACTGACAGCTTTACGATTTCCTGCTGACCTATACTGACAGAACACAGCTTCAAATATTTCAGAACAAATAGCTACTTTGAATTCCCAACAACTGGAGCAATACCAAGAAATTAACGAGGCCGTTTCTTGTACCTAGTGATACCTGCATCTACAGGGTCTGCCTCTTAAAGAGTCACCGTGCAAATTTTCTCTAGTATATCAGCAAATACACACAACTTTATTTTTGCAATGTGTAGCTGGAATCGGCCAAGCAAGTATTGGTCACCACGTCTTACATGTGACAGCCAGCATCTATGGAAAGCAGCGGTTTCTTTTCCATTTTAGACAAATTAATTTGCAAAGCAGAATTTTACGTGTTTATTCAATAGGGTAGTCTCAAATTAATCTAGCGCAATTTTTGTTATATTAACACGTACTGACAGGGACAGCAAGACACGAGGAATAACCAGTGCTGCAGTAGCGACTGGGCAGTGCTGCTGCACGGCGGCAGCAGTCAGTATAGGCCAGGGTGGGGCTGTCACTGCTCGAGTACTCGTTATACTTCCCATTTTTGTCTCCGTAACTACACTACTGGCCATTAAAGTTGCTACACCTAGAAGAAATGCAGATGATAAACGGGTACTCATTAAACAAATATATTATACTAGAACTGACATGTGATTACATTTTCACACAATTTCGGTACATAAATCCTGAGTACCCAGAATAACCACCTCTGGCCGTAATAACGGCCTTGATACGTCTGGGCATTGATTTCAAACAGACATGCGTATACAGTGTACCTGCAGCTTCAACACGATACCACAGTTCATCAAGAGTACTGACTGGCGTATTGTGACAAGCCAGTGCTCGGCTACCATTGACCAGGCATTTTCAACTGGCGAGAGATCTGGAGAATGTGCTGCCCAGGGCAGCACTCTAACATTTTCTGTATCCAGAAAGGCCCGTACAGGACCTGCAACACGCGGTCATGCATTATCATGCTGAAATGTAAGGTTTCGCAGGGATTGAATGGAGGGTAGAGCCACGGGTCGTAACACATCTGAAATTTAACGTCCACTGTTCAAAGTGCCGTCAATGCAAATAAGAAGTGACCGAGACGTATAACCAATGGCACCCCATACCATAACGCCGGGTGGTACGCCAGTATAGCGATGACGAATACACGCTTACAATGTGTGTTCACTGTGATGTCACCAAACACGGATGCAACCATCACGATGCTGTAAACAGAACCTGGATTCATCTGAAAAAAATGACGTTTTGCCATTTGTGCACCCAGGTTTGTCGTCAAGTACACCATCGTAGGCGCTCCTGTCTGTGATGCAGCGTCAAGGGTAACCGCAGCCGTGGTCTCCGAGCTGATGGTCCGTGCTGCTGCAGACGTCGTCGAACTGTTCGTGCAGATGGTTGTTGTCTCACAAACGTCCCCATCTGTCGACTCAGGGATCGAGACGTGGCTGCACGATCCGTTACAGCCATGCGGATAAGATGCCTGTCATCTCAACTGCAAGTGATATGGAGGCCATTGGGGTCCAGCTCGGCGTTCCGTATTACCCTCCTGAACCCACCGATTCCATATTCTGCTAACATCATTGGATCTCTACCAACGCGAGCAGCAATGTTGCGATACGATTAACCGTAATCGCGATAGGCTACAATCCGACCTTTATGAAAGTCTGAAACGTGATGGTACGCATTCCTTCTCCTTACACGAGACATCAAAACAACATTTCACCAGGCAACGCCGGTCAACTGCTGTTTGTGTATGAGAAATCGGTTGTAAGCTTTCCTCATATCAGCATGTTGTAGGTGTTGCCACCGGCGCCAATCTTGTGTGAATGCTCTGAAAAGCTAATCATTTGCATATCAGAGCAGCTTCTTCCTGTCGGTTGAATTTCACGTCTGTAGCACGTTATCTTCGTGGTGTAGCAATTTTAATGGCCAGTGGTGTAAATATCGATAAAACAAATATCACACTAGATTCGTTTAAGATTGCTCTATTGGTTGGGCACATGAAATCCTGGCTTAAAAATAATTTTGTTTGTAAAGGGAAAGGGACCAATGCCTTCCGTGTACACTCGGCGACACATGAAAAGACGTAATGAATAATTTCTTCGGGCTTACTCCAGCTACACGACACTGTAGAAACAAAACTGCAAATATTGACGGAAACCCCAGAGAAAATACGCCCGGTGACTCCTAGCCGACAGACCCTCTGTCCTCCAGAAGATAGCTTACGTAATATGGCAGAGAATACTTAATTTGCCAATACCATCTTCACCCTCCTTGACTGTTCCATTTGAGAAGAGTCTACTGGAAACGCATCAGTCAATAAGACCTCATACAAGCTCTAATTTCACAAATTTTTATCATCAGCATCGTTCCTGGAGAAATGTGTGGGAGAAAGAAATATGTTACTGAAGTACTCAGAAGGTAGGATCAGAAACATAATACTAAATCTCTGATTTACAGCGTGTTTGGCTAGTGTCCCTTTAAAAGATCTATTACTCTTTTTTGTATTTTTATCTCCACCAGCAATCTTACCTGGTAAGGCACCAATGAGCAATACTCAAACTTCTGTAATGGAAACGGCTCAGAAATAAAATGCACAGCTAACCACCCACAACGGGGATAGCCAGTACTGTCTAACTTGTGCAACTGTGCTCAATCCAGTAAACCCAGCCAACTTATTCTTGCATCAATTACTGTTGAGGTAAAACTTGGACAATACTGTTAATGGTGGAGTGCGATGTACTTGAAAAATTGATCTTTAACATCTTAAGTATCGAATCCACAGTTTTTTGGATGGCTGTGCTGAATGTTAAGTCCTGGTAATAGGAGTGCTGGTATGAATGCATGGGACTAGGAAATGCTTAGCATACCAAAGAATGGGGCTGAGGGCACAGAACAAAAAGGAGTGACATGTAAGCTTAGCTCTGGAAAGCGTGAAGAAATTTATACTACACTTTGCACACGAAAGTACTATCATGTGCAGTATCACACAATTTGTTACAGGACTGAGGATTTCTCAATAGGGAGGAAACAGTGTGTCGACTCAAATGGAGAATCATTGGTGTAAGTAGAAATAACATAGTGCTGGCTGCAAGGAAGTGTGTTGGGACCCTTGCTATTCGTGCTGAAACTAATGACTTCCCAGACACTATAATAGCAACCTCAGACAATTTGCAGGATGCAGTTACCTTTAATGATATACTATTTGCATATAACTGCAAAAATATCTAATCATTTCATGACAGGATTTCGAAATGGTGCAAAGACTGCCATTGCAGTTGAAATGTTCAATAATGTAAAATCATGCATTACACACTAAGAAAAAAGTAAAATCCTATGACTACATCATTGAATCACAATACGAGTCTGATCAACTCATACAAACACCTACCTGTAAGAACGTGTAGTGATAGGAAATGGATCGATCACATAAGCTCAGTTGTATGTAAGGCAGAAGACCAGACCTTGCATTATCCCAGTGTCCTGCAGTTAACCAGACAGTCCACAAAGTAAATAGGTTACAAACCACTTGAGGGCCCCGCTGTAGAATGCTGTTTATGATTATTGGTTTGTGGGGCATTCAACTGCGTTATCAGCACCCATACAAAGTTTCAATTTTTAAACAGTCCACATTTTTGTCCAATCTAGTCACTGTCTCGAATAGCGAAGATGAAATGATGAGAACAACAGGAACACCCAGTCCCTGAGCAGAGAAAATCCCTAACCAGGCCGGGAATCGAACTCTGGCCCCGTGATCCAGAGGCAGCAATGCAAACTAGACCACGAGCTGTGGACAGAATACTGTTGAAGTGTGTCTGACCCATGTTGGATACTACTAACAGCAGATACAGAACATATACGAACACTGGCAACACAAATGGTCACAGGTTTGTTACACCCATGGAGAAACATTATGCAGAACATGAAGAAACAGAAATGGCAGGTTCTTTAAGACAGATGCAAATCATACTGTAAAAGGCTACTAACAAAATTTTGAGAACCAGTATTATGTGAAGAAATTAGACTCTTCCTCAAACTCCTAACCCCTACTTACCACACCCGCACCCGCACGCGCACGCACACGCACACAGCAGAGAGAGAGAGAGAGAGAGAGAGAGAGAGAGAGAGAGAGAGAGAGAGAGAGAGAGTCATCCCTCTCATGCTTCGTATGCCGTGGCAACAGCCTAAACCCTAACATGCAGTAACATGCTAATTCCCCTGTGCTAGGCACTATGGTGATTTACATAGTATGTTGTTGTTGTTTTGGTCTTCAGTCCTGAGACTGGTTTGATGCAGCTCTCCATGCTACTCTATCCTGTGCAAGCTTCTTCATATTCCAGTACCTACTGCAACCTACATCCTTCTGAATCTGCTTGGTGTATTCATCTCTTGGTCTCCCTCTACGATTTTTACCCTCCACGCTGCCCTCCAGTACTAAATTGGTGATCCCTTGATGCCTCAGAACATGTCCTACCAACCGATCCCTTCTTCTAGTCAAGTTGTGCCACAAACTCCTCTTCTCCCCAATCCTATTCAACACCTCCTCATTAGTTATGTGATCTACCCATCTAATCTTCAGCATTCTTCTGTAACACAAGACACTATCCATTGCGTTCAACTGCTCTTCCAAGTCCTTTGCTGTCTCTGACAGAATTACAATGTCATCAGCGAACCTCAAAGTTTTTATTTCTTCTCCATGGATTTTAATACCTACTCCGAATTTTTCTTTTGTTTCCTTCACTGCTTGCTCAATATACAGATTGAATACATAGTATGTACAAAGACATAAATAAACATGTGGCTTACTACCTAGGAATAAATACTGTGAGGCTGGGATACACTTAGCACTTCAATTTGTGGGGTCAAGCATGTAATCAAAACACTTGCAGTAATTTTAACCACATTTGGTATGTATATGACATATTTTAATACCAAGTGTATAAGGCACCCCTGGCACCATTAGGAATGACAAACGAGACACATACGAGCGTGGGCAAGCAAAGAGATGGCTTTTACAAGTAATAGTTATTTACAGAAGCTCAAAACTTAGCACAAACTTCAATGCAAGTTAGTTTCCACAACGAAATTTTGTTTTGAAAGTTGGCAGAAAATCCAATGAGATTTGGCTGTACGAAGTATACCAAATGGCAAGACGGAACAGATACCTTCACCGCAAAGTAGTAACGGTAATGTTACCAATGACAGCATCACTAAAGTGGAATTACTTAAGACGGGTTCCTGAAATTCCACCACCAAAGACAAAGCACTATATATTCCAGAATTCAAGTCAAGAACAGCTGCTAAAATAACTCCTTTAGAAGTACGTATCTTCAGTAAGCAAAGCAACCGAAGTCAGTTACACACAAATAATCTTTTCCAAAGTGTAATCCAATTAGGTCCCTTTCAGAGTATGGCGATGAAACAATGTCAATTTTTAGCTGTTAGATACCACTGCTTGCTCTACAAAATGTGTGTGCCTGCTCACTGGAAAGACACACAGGTCACATCAATAAGCAGGAAAGGAAACAGAAGTAATCCAGTGAATTATGCATTACTATCACTGACAAATTTACAGTAGTGTTTTAGATCAAACACTGTTCAAAGACTACAAAAACTGACTAAGAAAGTTATTGACACATAACCAGCATGAATTGCAAAATGAATTAGACAAGATACCAGCATGGTGCAAAAAACAGTAATTGCGCAGCAGTAATTACCCTAAATATAAGCAGTCTGATGTCCTCCATGTGAGTACTAAAAGAAATTCCATTAAGAATCAGTTACATGTAAATAAAGAATATAATGGTTGTAGATTTAAGTAAATTCCTCAGGATTACTGTTACAAACAACTTTAAACTGGAAGCATTGTAACATTACGAGTCAAGACAGCTGTAACGGAACTTGAATAGCGTAAAGTTATCGTTAAAAATGCACGCCGCGCAATTTGTTACGATTTGGTCGGTCGTAATAGTAGTAACATGCTTTCGAATACAATTAAAATATAACGGCGATACCTGTTTAGCGTTATTGGAAATAATATGTAATAAATTAATGAGTAAGGTAGCCGACCCTATAAGAAGAGGTAGAATTGGGCATATTAAGGTGTTTTGCTTTATATCGACTAAGCCGATGATATGGTGTCTTTTTTTTTCCCCATTTACTCTTAGAAGAAAAAAAAGAAAACAAGTAACGAAGTGCTAATTGTGTGTTGTGAAAAATATAGGGGCGAATTTTAAATAGCTACAGTGTATAATCAGACTAACAAATGGACATTCAGTTACGCGAAATAGCGGACAGCGAAGTGTGGTCATTAAATTGAGTACACCTACAGGGCGGTCAATTCCGGGATAAGTCTATTCGCATCTCACGAGGGACGCGGTATTGAGACCGTTTTTTTTTTTATTATATCGTGGAGAGCAGGCTTCAATTTATAAAAAGGAGAAAAGCTGTAGCATTATCATTGACTTGTGGTGTTAAGCAACCAAAACTGTTCATCAAAGGGTTTCGGTGAATGAGTGGTGAATGCGAAATGAAACTGTGAACGAAGTTATGTTAAATAAAGCAGAAGAGACAAGACAGTTTGGTCGTATCTGTTATTATTCCATAAACTGTAACATTTATTCTCGTTGTACGAAGCCTTTATAGACGATCGTTATGACAATTTGCTTTGAAGGGATCTCGTTACGAGTTAAGTTTTGGGGACCTGGTCAACAGGGGATAGTTCGTAGATCTTAACTACTGCAGCTATTCTGGAATCAGGTGCTACCGTGGCCGTTGTGTGTTGTCAATGGCTTAAGGTCATCATATCTCATGCTCTAAGATCGACGTGCCTTTCTCTTGGTATAACGGTGTCTCATGGTAACCACGACAACGCCGACGGCGAAGGAAGATACGGTAGAGCATCACATACAAATTGTGGGGATGACATTTCACTGGCAGGGCACTATGATGCTACAACAAACCTAATATAGAGACTGCCTACAATACCCTGGTCTGTCCTCTTCTGGAGTACTGCTGTTCATGTGGTGTGTTCAGTAGATGAGGGCACTGAGAAATTTCAAAGAAGAGCAGCTTGTTCTTTACTACCACAAAGTAGAGGAGAGAGTATCACAGATATGTCAGTTGGTATGACAATCATTCAAGCAAAGAAGTTTCTTGTTGTGGCAAGATTTTCTCACAAAATTTCAGTCACCAACTTTCTCCCACAAAAATGAAAATATTTTGTTAACTCACATTTATACAGGGATAAATTGCCATTCGAATAAAGTAAGAGAAATCAGAGCTCTCGTGGAAGGATTTAAAATCCTTATGTTTTGAATGCTCCACTCTATAACAGCAAATGGGAAAAGAAATCTGAAGGTGGTTCTATGAACCCTGTGCCAAGTAAGTAAATGTGAAATGCAATGTACTTTAGTCATGTAGATACAGAAAATGTAGATACGTTTCATTCTTTTCACCATCTAATGTAACACAAATAGTTAAGAAACTTGATTACTGGCTATGAATCAAAGATATAGTATTACGAGTGACCTGGACGAAATAGGAGCAGAAACTGAGCACACAAATGCGGGGTTTGTGGAAGTCTTCCAGTGCCGTGATCGGCCCTGGGTAAACACTGCTGTAAGGCATGTCAACACTGAGCTGAACAGGGTTCTCCAGATACCGGCAAAATCTCGCAGAAGGGTTGATCCAGTTGATTCTATTGGTGGGTGGAAATACACTGCACGCAGCCTGCACCTAAATAGGAAGGGGAAAGATAAGTTAGCTTCTTTACTAGCAGATACAGTAAGGGGGGGCACAGTCACACAAGGGATGATCCCTGTGGTTAATGGTACCAGGCAGACAGGTTTTTAGGTTAAAGCCAAAGTCCACAGAGACAACAGTCAAGAAAAATAAAATAAAAGAAGCTCCATGTACTCTAAATAGGGAGAAAGCAAAGGGTAGTATCAATTCACTTCATCAAAATATCAGGAGAATAAAAAATAAAGTAGATGAGCTGTTAGTGTGTTTAGATGATGTCAAAAATCAGAATGACATTTATATACTTTGTCTGAACAACACGTAACTGTGGGAATGGAAATGACAGTATAAACGGGTATAATTTAGAGTCTTACACTTGCAGATCTAGCAAGGATAAAGGAGGAGTTGCTATTGACGCAAAACATGGATAAAAGTACAAAACTGTAGAAGTAAGTAAATTTTGTGGCGGTCAGCACTTTGAAGTTTGTCCATGTGAACTACAGCAAGATAATGTAGTGTTGATATTAGCAACAGTGTACAGGTCCCCATTAGAAGATTGGAAGCTATTCATAAAAAAGTAGACTCCATATTATGCTGTCTGTCAGACAAAAAGAAGTTATTAATCTGTGATGATTTCAATGTAAACTTTCTGGGCATTCTGATAGGAAAAGTGAACTAGAAGTGTTACTAATGACATATAATTTAGAATAAGTGATCAACTTTCCTACAAGTATAGCTCAAGACAGTAGATAGTGTATTTGTACAGCATGAGGATGAAAAACTCACACATGCTTTCCCTGTGATAAATGGATTGTCAGACCATGATGCACAATTTATTAACTTATAAAACCCAGCAGAATGTACCGTTCAGAAACCTAGGATAATGGAATGTAGTCTAATTAAATCAGGTGATGCTGAGGGGATTAGATTAGACAATGAGACACTTAAAGTAGTAAAGGAGTTTTGCTGTTTTGGGAGCAAAATAACTGATGATGGTCGAAGTAGAGAGGATATAAAATGTAGACTGGCAGTGGCAAGGAAAGCGTTTCTGAAGAAGAGAAATTTGTTAACATCGAGTATAGATTTAAGTGTCAGGAAGTTGTTTCTGAAAGTATTTGTATGGAGTATAGCCATTAGAGTCCTGCATGACCGAGTACGCGAGCACAAAATACGAGATGGGGCGAGCACACCCTAACTGGATAGGCTGCCTGCACTAGTTCTGGTGACCGAGCATAGAAGCTGTGACCGAATGCGTAGCACGTAACTTCAAACACATTACACGTGTCATTATCCGTGTGAGACCACAGCCAGTACGGGCTTCTCATTTTTGGTCTCTCTCTCTCTCTCTCTCTCTCTCTCTCTCTCTCTCTCTCTCTCTCTGTAATCATGCAGTGCGAGGAAACCAGTGCAGTAAGACGTAAGATTGAAATCAATGTTTGCACGTTGAAGAGATGGGAAGGTCTAAAAAGCCAAGTACGGAGCATATTTTTGGTGGTTGTAGACGAAAACAGTGCGTCTACTGGGTACGTATCGTGCATAAACTGCTCCACATTATTGTGTTTCCAATCGCGAACCACTCTTTTAAAGAAACACAGTTGCAAGAAACCTCACAAAGATACAGCTCCTTCAGGAATACCGGCAGTAATAAAAAATAGTATTACAGCAAAGTGTGTTGCAATGTGTGCTAAAGATATGAGACCTTTTAATGCTGTTTGCGGTGAAGGTTTCAGAGAACTAGGCCAAGAATTAATACATCTAGGTGCGCATTATGGAAAAGTTAACGTGGCAGATGTCATGCCTCATCCCTCTACTATAAGCAGACATGTCAAAGAACAAGCTGATGCAATACGAAGCAGTATAATGCCTTCTGTTATTGCGGAAGTTATTAATAAAACATGTGCCGCGACAGCTGATATGTGGACTGATTCGCATAATCATAATCAGGTGCACTATTTGACGCTTACATTTCATTACATTAACACAGATTGGTCTCTTGTGATCAATGTTTTATTTACAACAAAATTCCCAGACGCTAGGAAGACGGGAGTAAATATTATAAAAGAAAGTGCTCTATGAATTTAGCTGTGTAACGTACCCGTCCTTGGAAACGTTACTTTTGTATTAAAAGAGAGAGAGAGAGAGAGAGAGAGAGAGAGAGAGAGAGAGAGACATTGGATTTGTACAGTACAGAGCAGTGAGCCGTGGCGAGGCGAGGTGAGACGTCAGCGGTGACCGGTCATGCTCGGTTATCCGCGTGTCCGGAATCCGGACATCAGACATGGCGCGAGTACGTGACCGAGCAGAGTCGTATGGGGCCGGACACGAGCGGCTCGGTCCCCCCGTCAACAGGCGAGCCGTGACCGGTCAAACATGGAGCGTTGCAGCACTCTAATAGCCATGTATGGAAGTGAAACGTGGACAATAACAAATTTAAACAAGAAGAGAATAGAAGCTTTCAGAATGTGGTGCTATAGAAGAATGCTGAAGATTAGATGGGTAGATCACATAACTAATCTGGAGGTACTGAATAGAATTGGGGGGGAGGGGGGGGGAGAACAATTTGTGACTCAACTTGACCAGAAGAAGGGATCGGTTGGTAGGACACGTTCTGAGGCCTCAGGGAATCACCAATTTAGTATTGGAGGGCAGCGTGGAGGGTAAAAATTGAAAAGGGCGACCAAGAGATGAATACACTAAGCAGATTCAGAAGGATGTAGGTTGCAGTAGGTACTGGGAGATGAAGAAGCTTGCACAGGATAGAGTAGCATGGAGAGCTGCATCAAACCAGTCTCAGGACTGAAGGCAACAGCATCAGCATCATCATCATCAACAACAACAAAGCCCCCACATGCAGGAGAACAAATTTATTCTGTTAACTGGCTCTCAGCAAGGACAAAAAATTTACAATGATATGATGAAAATTTTCAAGAAGATGAAGATTTGTCATTGTACAGTACGAAAGTAATTTTTCCCAAACACACACTGCTAGTGCTGTATGATATGTATTTTTATCATCAGGTAAAGATTTTGATCAAGAAACTTCAAATCTGTTCTTATCTCATCACAAGATTTGGCAAAATTAAGCATTACACTTGGTTCGTTGACAACGTGTGATAAGAGAGAATCTTTTATGAATGCAACCCAAGTATGTTTTACTACACAAACGTTTTGAATCAACCCCATAAATGTAAGTATGTCACATTCATAAAGTGCCCAAGATGCTCAGAAAATTACTAATTCCTGTTTTGCCCCAACACGTCTAAATCAACAACTGCAAAATAATCCACATAAATAAAAATTAAATGTTTGTCAGTAAGCACATCAATTGAGAACAGCAGAAAAAGGGTTCATAATAGCCCAATAAGGTTTTTAGGGAAAGAAAAATTGGAAAAGTTGCTCAGAAAATTCAGGAAAACATGAAACGGCTTGTTTCCATTGGATACTTCTATGAACTCAAGGCTAAAACTCACAATTCAAATGGTGGATATGTGTAATTCTTTTTTTATTTTTTGTAGTGATCCTGGAAAAGTTTTCAGGGTAATAAAATTTGGGACAACGGCAAAGGAATGTCTGAAAATTTGAACAAATTTCCGTATGCACACTAGCTTAACTGATGATGGGCTACACGATGACTTACCTGGTTGATGCTTTTTTTGTTTTGTTCGGTGTACTCCTGGAATGGAAATAACTCATCAGAGCAGCTTGCATTCGCAATGACAAACTATTCACAAGGGCAGTCATTGAGTATTTGCGACATTAACCCAGAAAATCCACACTTCTCACACGGGCAATTATATGTTGTCTGCTGCAATGCCAGAAAATCATCAGATTTGTTTGTTTTCACAGCAGACAACAAAACAAAAAATTTTGTGTGTCATAAGCACAGCAATGGATGATACGTCAGAGGAAGCCAATCGAAACAAGAGATTTCTTTGTGTTAGTTGTTTATTTTAACATTGATCTTGCAGTCTAAATCTGAGTGATATTCATTGCGACTTCATATTTAATGGAAGAAAATAAATCATTTGTTTGACATTAAATTCTGACTTAATTCAATCGAGACTTCAATGAAACAAAATCGTGTGGTTCCAGATTGACCACATTCCAACTGCATGACAAATTTTCCACTGGAATACTTCTGAATGTGCTACTCCTCAAAATGAGTATCCACGGCGACAATCACTGATATAATGATTATTCAAAAATACATTTTTTCTCCATTTTAATTTTGTTTACACATTTCCAATAGCTTTTCACAAATCCACAAAAGATTGCAAATAAATTCACTGAAATTTGGACAGGCCAACGTCTGTTGGGGCAGCTAATCAATACGAAATTCCTGTGTACATCTTACAATCCCCTCCTGTTAATTTATTTTCAATGTCAAATTTTTCTTCATCTTTCCTTTTCGTACCTTATAAAAGAATTACTAAATACAGTACACTGAGGATAATTTTGGTTATTTGTAGTGGAACAGAAAAATTAAATATTAAAATAAAGTTCCTGCACAGTGACTCAACCCAACGACACACTGACTATTTTTCTGTAGTTTTTCTGCTGTACCATCTGCTGCCTACAAACTATGCCAACATAAATGGCTCATGCTTCACCCAACATGCACTAAAAATGTTACTTTCTTTTTTTAAGTACTTGGCCATGTGGAGCTCCCATTTCTGTCACTCATTTCCCACAACTAGTCTTTAGTCCTACCACAAGATTCACCTGCCTCCTGTTCAAGCTCAGGATTGCAGAACGTCTCTTCAAACATAGTTTCGGCATCATTGGCTTCCACATTTTTGGTTTGGGATCTTAGTCCAATAATCCGCATGTTGCCTCCTAATGTAGTTTCTACTTTACCGCTGCCTTAGTGAAGGTTAGGATGTGTTCCAATCTAACAAACTGAATCATCTTTCCTGTTTCCCGAGTGACCGGGATCACCACAGTGTTTACCCTGTTGTTTTCCCATAGCCTCACAAGGTTGCATGGCATTCTGCAGCAATCTCTGATCAAAAGATGTAGATTTTCCTCCACACAAGCTGACAGCAAATATTTCCACCTGAACTACCATGGCCAGCTTCTCTAGAGAGACTGCTCTCTCCAGTCTAGGCTGTATCCCCCTATCCCAGCCCTGGCACCGGAGTGTGCTTTCCATCAGTCAATAAACCAGAATATCTTCTGTGTAGTACCATGGTTCACTACACCACTACACACTACTTTAGACTGTTACTTAGAAAGATTTATTGAAGCAGCTGGAAGTTACTGTAGAGTCATCCAACATTTCCCCGACCATACCTTATTTCTCACTACCACTATTTTATGAGAGATTCAGTTTTTAGCCTGTGTGCCAGTGCTGCTGCCTCAACTGTGGCGATGGCGTAACAGGGACACGTCTGGCCGGCACAGTGTCCATTCCAGCCATGGGTGTGCTGTGAGTTCCAGCTGTTACAGATGAGGAGGCCAGTCTCTGCATCTTCCCAAAATCCTTAGCAGGCACCTTTTGTTCTGCTGTGTTCCACCATACTATAGCCCCACGAATTAACATAGGACGTATTACAGATGTCAATATCCAGTACATGCTCCTGGTGTTTAGAAACCTGTTTTTACCACTTCCCAAAGAATTTAAACATTAAATGGATAACAGAAGATGATACTGAAGGATTTTACACAGCCCAGCAACACTGATCCTTAAGCAGATGCACCTATGTGTGTGCCAACTGAAATAAATTTTCTTGTGCCATTCAGTTCTTGTTTGACATTTGTGAGCCCAAAGTTATTCCGTCAGAATTCCAAGTCAGCAGTGGCAATATAAAATAAACAGTGAGATGGGTGAAGAAAAATTTACAATTTGTGTGAGAAAACAACCTAGATTACAAGCTAGCAGTGCAATCCCATAATGATGCAGTTGCCTACAAGATAATTAGCAATCTAGTAAGTGGTTGGCTGGGACCTGATGCAACTGCACTGTTTAATGCTTCGAGTGGATCAGTGAGTGGTAGAACTTGCACATGCCAACAGAGTGATATAGTAAAAGTTTATTTTGTTTGTTTGTTGTTGTCTTCAGTCCAAAGATCGGGTTGCTGCAGCTCTCCTCCATGCTACTCTATCCTGTGCAAGCCTCTTCATCTCTGAGTAACTACTACAACCTACATCCTTCTGAATCTGCTTAGTGTATTCATCTCTTGGTCTCCATCTACGATTTTTACCCTCCATGCTGCCCTCCAGTACTAAACTGGTCATGCCTTGATGCCTCAGAACGTGTCCTACCAACCAATCCCTTCTTCTGATCAAGTTATGCCACAAATTCCTGTTCTCCCCAATTCTATTCAATACCTCCTCATTTGTTATGTGACCTATCAATCTAATCTTCAGCATTCTTCTGTAGCACCACATTTCAAAGGCTTCTATTTTCCTCTTATCTAAACTATTTATCATCCATGTTTCACTTCCATGCATGGCTACACTTCACACAAATATTCTCAATAAGGACTTTCTGACAAATCTATACTCAATGTTAAATTTCTCTTCAAAAATGCTTTTCTTGCAATTCGCAGTCTACATTTTATATCCCCCCTACTTTGAACCTCAAATTATTTTGCTTCGCAAATAGCAAAATTCATTTACTACCTTAAGTGTGCCGTTTCCTAATCTAATTCCCTCAGAATCACTAGATTTAGACTACATTCCATTATTATCGTTTTGTTGATGTTCATCTTATATCCTCCTTTCAAGATACTCTCCAACCCATTCAACTGTTCTTCCAAGTCCTTTGCTGTCTGTGAAAGAATTACAATGTCATTGTCAAATCTCAAAGTTTTTATTTCTACTCCCCCAACTTTAATTCCTACTCCAAATTTTTCCTTTACTGCTTGCTCAAAATACAGAATGAATAACATTGGGGATAGGCCACAACCCTGTGTCACTCCCATCTCGACCACTGCTTCCCTTTCATACTCCACTGATGTTACGGCTGTTCAAAATGTAAATAGCCTTTCGTTCGCTGTATTTTACTCTCCCATCTTTAGAATTTGAAAGAGAGTGATACAGTCAACATTATCAAAAGCTTTCTCTAAATCTATAAATGCTATATAAGTAGGTTTGCCTTTCCTTAACCTATTTTTAAAGTTTATTTTATTATTGTTTGATTAAATAGTGCTTTAGCTCATGATGTAAGCTTATTTTATCATTGTTAAATTAAACCAAGATTGAAGTGTGATTTGCTTATAAATTTTTACCTCAGTAACAAAGGCAGCTATTCTTTACACACGTACGAAGTACGCCTCGCACCCACACTCATTACGAAAATATGGCGCACCTGTAAAGTGATTAACGTGACCACTGCCGATATTCAATGTCAGCATGCAAGAACTACTCACAGATGGCAGATGACAGCGCTAGCAGTGGAGGGTATATAAAGTGTGTCGGGGGATGTGGAAAACAGTGCAGTAATTGTCATAATGCAGAAACACAGCAGTTAATCTGATGCCCAAGAGCAAATGATCATTTGCTTTCAGGCCAAGAGTGTAAGCGTTTTCAAAATGGCCAAGTTTGCAATCCAGTTCCACGCCACCACGGTTAAAGTATACTGTGCATGGCAAAATCGCGCTTTCCAAAACCGGCATTTGGTAACTGTAGTGCACCACAGACAACAGGAGCAAATAACAGCTGTGGAGATACATACAGGCGAATCGATGAGCAAATGACCACCCAGGTGTACAAATAATTGTTCAGTGAACACTGCTGCATAGTGGCTTCCACAGTCGGTGCCTGGTTTGTGCACCCAAGTTGACTTCTGTTCATCGGAGACGAATGCTGGAAATTGCACACAAATACTGCAATTGGATGTCCAACGAGCGGTGAGAGGTGGCCGCCTCAGATGAATCGGCATTTTATGCTCCATCGGATAGATGGTGATTAGGGTGTACAATCAGAAGAGTCGAAGTCACAGGAAGGAGTGGTGTTATCTGGAAATATTTTCATGGCATTCCCTGGATGATCTTGACATTCTGTGGCAGTTCCACCTGCTTTTAATTTTTTTTGTTGGCGGTTGTTTGTTGTCCTCAGTGTCGATGTACTGTGTTGCTACACTGGCTGAAAAATGGGTTGTGGATTCAGACACTGACTACTTTAAATGATGTAGCTGACATATGCACAGTTACGTTTTACAGCACTTTAATTTCACTGTTCACAGCTCCCTAATAATACACAGTTATACGGCCAGTGCACTACTGTTTAACTTGCGATAAACCTCATTAATAGTTTGCAGGCGAAACTCCGCATACTCCTACAGTATGTTTCTTGTCAAACGTCTACGACCAGTATAACCGAACCACAAAGTTCACAGTTTTTTAAGAATAATCAGGTACGTATGGAGCAGACACTCGCTGGTTTACACACGGCATAATCGTTTAACACTTATTACACTGTTAAGTCGAAGCATTGTTGTTATTCTAACCAGCACAGGTTACTAGTCCGATTCTCGGCCGTGGACTGACTGTTTCGTGGGCAAAAATCGGGTCTTTATATATCGTCACAATAAACGGTACTGAAACTACGCATTGTTTGAAGATAAATTTACAGAAGTTACAATTAAAACTTAACTCATTAAATTAACTGAATACATAAAAAAATTGCGTCTTTTTAACAGCTCCGTTTATTACAAGGTTTAGGCCAAATTATTTGCTTAAATCACAAAATTAACAAATATAGTTATGCAAACAATACTTTTGACAAAACCGTTAATTAGTTTGGAATTAATGAAGAGCTGGTTTTGCTAACATGTTTTTGAAGAGATCTAAATAGATATTTTAAGATTAATAGCATTTCATCTTCCAAATATTTACAATTATTAGAGAATTTATATTTGTTTATATGTCAACAATAGAATTTAAGTTACGAAACAATTACTGATTTTGCCCTATAATGAAAGTTACTAGGATCCAGAATCTGTAGGACCAACTCAATCGGGCCATTTGAGCCGTGGATCGTCAACTGAGAAAGCTGTCACAGCTGGCCACAACACTGGAGTCAGCTTCTCCACATCCCCCTCAACACATTCCAGAACCTCACAGACCCTTCCTACATGTCCTTGCTGAAAGAGGTGGTTATTCAGGCTTCTGACAGTCGGTCACAATAAAGCGACTGGACTGTTTATGACTGATTAAAGTGCGCGTCATATATCTTGGCGGCCGAGTTTAGGTTCGTTCTGCGCATCTGACGTCACAAAACACAGTCAGCCAATGAACAGAGAACGACGTTGCCACATCTCGACTGCAGTGCAGAGCATGGACGAGTGTCTTCAGTTTTAGAAACGTTCGGTCATAAATAAAGTAATAGAACAAAAGCAATGTCTTGATAGCATTCTTTTATAGAAAGTTTGGAAAAAGCATTCTTTATACCAATTGCTTCATATTCTATTAATTAATTAAACCAAACAAGCAATAAGACTCGTAATTCAGGCGATAGCTAGGAAAGGTGTTTGTTTCAATCTCACGAACTGCTTTTTCGCAATAAAGAACAGCGGTAATTGTTTATTTCCTATTGTACTTCGACGAAGCGTGAGTAATTCATAGTCATACCAACAGTGTTTATAAGTAGTTGCGTGAGCTGTTAGAGTCCTTATGGAGTTACACTGTTCGCTGAGGTGAGGTAGCGGAACGGTTAAGGTGTTGGGATGTCAAGTGAAAGGTTATGAGTTCAAACCTTGTGCGATGCTTAATATTTTCTTTATTTAAAAACAATATTGGAGTGCCTTACTTCACGAATTTTATTCGTTTGAATCAAATTTCTAGTGCTTTGCCTCTTCATTAACTTTTTCGCTGCTGCAGACACGTGCTCCCCGCATTCCGCGCTGTGCGCGATTTTGTCATCACTGCACTTCTCGCCTGTGCAGACACATGGTGTTCCCACTGCTTTGAAACACTTATCATTCAATTTCACAAAAACTATTTGGCCAAAAAATTTGATTTTTACACGTCTTCTTGCCTGATACCTTCCCCCCATAAATGACTTAAATTTGTTTTGATGTGCAGCATTAAATGTAGTAAACCATTGCACGAAATTTTGAAGAGTTTGCAGAGGTAAAAGTCCATAGCGTATACTTTCCGTATGGTCGATTTTAGTTGCCACAATGTTGAGAATGAAATGTGGACAAGATACCTAAATTTCATATAAAATTTACTGTATAACAATATCTCATTTAATTTAAGTACCACATAGGTGTCGTATGTAATATTGAGAAATATTCCGTCTTTCGCAACTGTAATAAGTTTTATATACGCACGGCGCGTTTGGCTTTATTTTAAAGCACTTCCATCGGTGAAAGGTATGGCACATACACAATGGTATTCATGTTCTATTTCTTGTTTTTGTTCCACAGTCGCAGTTTTACCAATGGTATTGAAATATATCCCTCTTCTGCACCTGTAATAAGCGTCTCTTTAGACCAGACGCGTTTCTCTCTTTTGAAGCATCATAAGAGGACTGTATTTTGTGTCCTCCATTGCCAAGTCAGCTTTCGTAGTTTTGTGCTGCGGTAGCACAATATTCAATGTTTGTGTTGGCTCATCAGTGTTTTAGTAAATAAATGCTGTTTGTGTGTGCCACACACAAAATTATATTTGACATAGCTCTGAGCACTTCACTGACAGACGGTATATTCAAGTCCTAATGTTTTTGTAAGTCCACAGTTTTGTTTAATGTATTTTGTCTACTTCCTTTTGATTGATTGAAGTGCTTTAAAATAAAGCCAAACGTGCCCAGTGTAAGTAAAACTTTTGTTACAGTCGCGAAAGGTGGAATATTTCTCAATATTACATACGACACTTACGTGGTACTTAAATTAAATGAAATATATAGGTATCTTGTCCACATTTCATTCTCAACATTGTGGCAACTAAAATCGACCATACGGATAGTATACTCTATGGACTTTTACCTCTGCAAACTCTTCAAAATTTCGTGCAAAGGTTTACTATATTTAATGCTGCATAATAACTGCATTGAACATCGAAACAAAATTAAGTCATTTATGGGGGGAAGGTATCAGTCAAGAAGATAGCTAAAAATCTAATTTTTGAGCCAAATAGTTTTTGTGGAATCGAATGATAAAGAGTGTCAAAGCAGTCTGAACACAATGTGTCTGCACAGGCGAGCAGTGCAGTGACAAAATCGCCCACAGCGCGGAATGCAGGGAGCACGTCTTTGTAGCAGCGAAAGGGTTAATGCGGCCGTGGTGGCTTTACTTCATGAACTGCTCGCTCCCCGCTACACGTAAGCTTGCGAACTATGCTATGCTATGGCGCTGCTTCTATTGGCGTGTGTGTTGTGTGCAACTGGCAAAGCAGCAATCTCCCGCGTCTGGGTGGGCATGCGCGAGCCGCCAAGATAAAAGAATTGAACTATAGAAACTGAATATCCATCCAGTGTATCTAGATAACTGACAGTTACTCTGTTACTAGTCCTTAACTATAGAGCAATACAGACAATGTAAAAATAGTTTTCCACTAACTTTGGAGGACCAAATCTTACCTCAAGATCTTAAATGCATACTGAATGAGTATGCTACTCTGTCACATTGTTTATGTAATTTTGATCAGGTTACTTCAATGTCAGGTAAACTGCAGTAACTAACTGTAAAAGATAGTAATAAGTGGGTAGTCCACATGTAACGTTCAAGCTGAGTTCTCTATCAGCACTGGAAATGGCTGGAAATTGACTTACAGTACAGCACCTATTTATTATCGCAACATAGGTCAACCGAACAACTGCTTAACCAAATTGACCGAACTGCTACTTGGTCGTACTTTTCAGTTTGTAATTGTCCAAAGCTGTTAATTACAAATATTCTTTGTTTATTTGTGTAATAAGATGATGACGGCATCATTTGTCTAAGAGGAGCAATATGGGGTGTAATATCACTTTGAGAAAGTGGTGTTACCCCTTTTTTACCTAATCGATGAATGGTGTTTGTGACATTTGGAAGTATTTTTATTTGTTAAGAGATGCGTTTGGAAATGACTCCTGTTGTGGGACAATGATAGCACATTTTCTGCACATTGCAGTAGCTGTTGGTTAGGTGGTTTATTCTGTGCTGCCATGTCTTGGCTTGGGCACGCTCTATGTGCCACGGAACATCGAATACCGTGACAATGTGGTGACATCACAGGAGACTGTCTACGATTAGCTTTCAGATTTTGTACCGAGCTGTACACAGTGAACATCTTACAGATTAAGTGTCAAGATCGATTAATGTTCACATAGTTTATAAGAAGTGATTACGTGTTGTAATGGAAAGAGCAATATATCAATACCTATGAAGAGGTGCTTTCTATTCTTTAGTAGAGAGCTGAAGTTCAAGAAAACTTTACAGATTCCAACACAGGAAAAGTTGCAGATGTGAAGAACCCCATAGCACAAAGGAAAAATTTAACGCCATTATCCTGAATGTTGGGTCAAGAAGTAACAGTTCAGGATATATTTATGACGATCGTAATCCAAACACACACACACACACACACACACACACACACACACATACACACACACACACACACGAAATATAGAAGTAGAGATCATTACAAGGCCAGCCCAAGGGATGATATGTACTTCAAGTTAAGACAGCAATTGTAGAGAAGTATCTGTGCAGATGGCCCTGTGAATCACTGGCCTATGCTGCAGTAGCATATTATCCAAAAAATAAATGGAGGCAAACATAAATGACCGTAATAAGTTTGGAAAAAAAAAAAAGACAACATTCCATTGTACATTTTTTGCCCTTCTGTATTCTTAACTAGTTGTTATATGAAGAATACTACAATGATTTTGAGAACAAATGAAACATGTACAAGAAGTGTCAGTAAAATTACTGAAGGAAAGTAGAAATAGTTTATGCCATTACCTTCCAACATACACTGCATGATAAGGATAACATCTCTTCAATTGCTGCATCTACAATTACAGTCTACATGGAAGACTGAGGTAAGCAGAATAATGAACGATTTCCACCAACTGAGGTCAACAAACTCTAAACTTCGAAATCTGACAGGACCATTACACAACAACACTGGCTTAGCCATACATGTTCACATCATGGCAACTCTTGTTGCAAATGTCTATTTTTTGTCCTGTCTTTCCCAAGATCCTTACAGTTCAAACCAAGCTAAACGGACCAAATTTAAACTGACAGCACACTCAAGCTCTACCAGGTGTACAAGTACGAAATGCAGATTTTTTGGTCTAAAATACATATTAAATTCAGAAGACTGATAAATAGTGCTTTATTCAATGTATGCCCCATCATTTGTTATACATTTTTCCCATCTTTCGGGCAATTTGTGAAAACTACATCAGCAAAAATTTTCCCCTTTTGTTGCGAACCATTCATCGAGCCATTTCTTCACATCTTCACAAGAACCAAAGCACTGCTCAGCAAGTGCGTTACCTGTCAATGCAAACAAGTGGTACTCAGAAGGAGCCCAGTCTGGTGAGTACGCCATAAGCCGCATGGTGTAGAACATCCAGGCTGAGTTTTCCCATATGTGAACGAGCACTGTCATGAAGAAAAGTGACTTATCTCTTCAGGTACTGTGTCCTTGTTTCAAGCAGCGAATGGTTCAAATCAGTCAACTATTGTTTCCCGAAGTTTTAACAGCTCTGGTGCTTCCACAGATAAAGCATTGTCTTTCTGCCAGAGTGATTCAGTCCCGTGTTCGATATGGACGGTGTGCTCCCTTCACAATTTTTTGTGCTTGGGATTCTCATTGTAAATCCACTTTTCATCCCCTGAAGTATACAATGCCTAAATGACTTCCTTTTGTACCGAGCAATCAAAATCACTCAAGTTTTTGCGCTTTTCCTTTTGCCTGTTGTTCAACCCATTTCTTGTACCCGACTGGGAACAGCTTGTCGACTAACACCCAATTGCGCAGCAACTTGTTACTATGTTTGTGAATCATCTTCGTTCGACGATGCTCAGAATTCCACATCTTTTTTTTGTGGTTTTCCACATTCTTTGTCTGCAAGACTGGAGTCACCATTTTTGAAATGTCGAAACTATCACTGACACTTATCTTGTGATGGAGCATGTTTACCGTAAGTTTCTGAAGGAATCAGTTTGATTCAACAGCAGTTTTCTTCATATGAAAACAAAAAGTTATTGCTGTATGTGAATGCTCTTTGTTTGAAATAAATTTCAACATATTGAGAACAACAACACAAGGTTATGCACACACTTTTCCAATTTATCACTCGTGTGCATCCGACACTTGGTGACAACAAAATGGCGGAGTGTCAAATCTTTAACTGCATTGGTACGACATCTGTTGTCTGAAATTCACATTTAATATTTGTATTCTATGATGGATTGCTGCTCTATTTTGAAATTCTTCGGCTTTGCAGAAAGGTTGCACTTTATCAGGATCCTACTGAAGACCTGAAATCTGGATCCTGCTTTTATTAGGACGGATCCCATGTGTTTTTCCACATTATATCCCCACCAATTATTACAATCAGTTATTTGTATGACTTAACTCTTACTGATGTTCTTTGCTGGCTAGATAATTTTTATTTACAGTTCCATACATAAAATGAGACCAAAACGTTATGTGGCAGTAACCACAGAAAGCCAAAACAGTTACAGTACATGCAACAGATAGAAAAGAAACGCCATACGTTAGAGGTCATCAGGTAACTTTCAAATGAGAACTCACCTCATCTGCAAAATGCGGAGAATCCAAGTCTTTGACAGAGCCGTTGTCAATGTCACAATCCTGCAACAAACAATGTCTCAACACATCTAACAACATCCAAAATTTCAGGTGCTTCAAGAGAAACACAAACTAGGTTTCTCAGCTTTCAATGGAAGCTGACTTCTGCACCTTGGATGCAAATTCATGTTTAATTTTCTTCTGGCAAAGAATTCTAATTAAATTGTGTGTCAAAATTCTGGCGAAACATTAGTCTGGCCCCACTTTTCGAGCTGTACACGTCACATGGCGCCAGTGTGTCACCACTATTTTGCTTTCTGGGAGTGTTTCCCCTCAGCTCTACAAATGCAAACCGTTTGTCAATTTAGCACACCAGTAGAAGAGTTATACTACTTCCCTCAGACAAGAAAGGAAATGGTATCAAAATATATCCATAAAAATTGGTTGACACGAGCATAGTAAGTATAGTTTGCACTCTCAATGACATTTTAAATAAAAGTTGTGAGTTACTTAGTTCAAAGTACGCACACATCAAGAGTTAAAAGGTGTCAGCCTAAATTATCACGATATTCACACACAACTAGAACAAATAACATCCCACCACCCAAAAGACACAAGTAGCGAAGGTGCTGAAAGAGATGAAAATGTGCAAGAGTCCACGAATATGCAGATAAAATTCTCATTTTGTTTTACTATTTCATTGGAGGAACTTCTCAGGCGAGTGTCACAGACAGATTCAGTCGGCAAAAGTCCACATCACAACAGGTGCCGCACAAAGCTACTGACACCGTACGGAAAGCCAAGTGGGACATCGAAGTACTCTTGATCTCTTCTCTACCTCCATTTAGGTAATACAAATCACGGCTGCTTATTCTGCTCAGTGTCTGTTCTTTCACGTCCAAAGGACAGACATCGGGCGTTTATATAATCGATTTGCCTCTACGGGCCACGAATCCACCACCTTCAATGGGGAAGCATAATTCCGTTCGACCTCGGCAGGAATCTCAAACTAGTGAGTGTGGAGGACACTGAAGAGGACTGTGGATAAGTGGCATCCTGTGGAAACGTGGGTCGGCACCGAGGTGTGCCGAGACAGTGCACACAATTCTGATAGACACCGTGTCTGGATGCGACTACCTAGTAAGCAGGAGATATAGCGGCCAAGAGACAGTCTGGTACACACGTTCACTCGTCGCCACCACTTTCACGTAAAGTATTGGTGCAGCTGACAATAATTCCTGCCCTTTCCTTTCTCCCCCCTCCACCTTAATTTACATAATGTGTATTACAGGTGTGGATTCCATGTGATGTCCGTTATTTCAGACATGCCCAAAAGAACAGACATCGTGCATTCATATACACTACTGACCATCAAAATTGCAACACCAAGAAGAAATGCAGATGACAAACAGGTATTCATTGGACAAATATATTATACTAGAACTGACATGTGATTACATTTTCACTCAATTCGGGTGCATAGATCCTGAGAAATCTGTACCCAGAACAACCACCTCTGCCCGTAATAACGGCCTTGATACGCCTGGGCATTGAGTCAAACAGAGGTTGGATGGAGTGTACAGGTACAGCAGCCCGTGCAGCTTCAACACGATACCACAGTTCATCAAGAGTAGTGACTGGGGTACCGTGACGAGCCATTTGCTTGACCACCATTGACCAGACGTTTTCAATTGGTGAGAGATCTGGAGAATGTCCTGGCCAGGGCAGCAGTCGAACATTTTGTGTATCCAGAAAGGCCCGTACTGGACCTGCAACGTGCAGTCGTGCATTATCCTGCTGAAATGTAGGGTTTCGCAGGGATCGAATGAAGGGTAGAGCCACGGGTCGTAACGCATCTGAAATTTAACATCCACTGTTCAAAGTGCCGTCAATGCGAACAAGAGGTGACTGACACCTGTAACCAATGGCACCCCGTACCATCACGCCAGGTGATACGCCAGTCTGGCAATGGCAAATACACGCTTCCAATGTGCATACCCCGCAATGCCGCCAAACACGGATGCAACCATCCTGATGCTGTAAACAGAACCTGGATTCATCCGGAAAAATGACGTTTTGCCATTCGTGCACCCAGGTTCATCGCTGAAGACACCAACGCAGGAGCTCCTGTCTGTGATGCAGCGTCAAGGGTAACCGCAGCCACGGTCTCCAAGCTGATAGTCCGTGCTGCTACAAACGTCGTCGAACTGTTGGTACAGATGGTTGTTGTCTTGCAAACTTCTAAAATATCTACATCTACATCTACATCTACATCCATACTCCGCAAGCCACCTGACGGTGTGTGGCGGAGGGTACCTTGAGTACCTCTATCGGTTCTCCGTTCTATTCCAGTCTCGTATTGTTCGTGGAAAGAAGGATTGTCAGTATGCTTCTGTGTGGGCTCTAATCTCTATGATTTTAGCCTCATGGTCTCTCCGTGAGATATACATAGGAGGGAGCAATATACTGCTCGACTCCTCGGTGAAGGTATGTTCTAGAAACTTTAACAAAAGCCCGTACCGAGCTACTGAGCGTCTCTCCTGCAGAGTCTTCCACTGCAGTTTATCTATCATCTCCATAACGCTTTCGCGATTACTAAATGATCCTGTAACTAAGTGCGCTGCTCTCCGTTGGATCTTCTCTATCTCTTCTATCAACCCTATCTGGTACGGATCCCACACTGTTGAACAGTATTCGAGCAGTGGGCGAACAAGCATACTGTAACCTACTTCCTTTGTTTTCGGATTGCATTTCCTTAGGATCCTTCCAATGAATCTCAGTCTGGCATCTGATTTACCCACGATCAACTTTATATAATCATTCCATTTTAAATCACTCCTAATGCTTACTCCCAGATAATTTATGGAATTAACTGCTTCCAGTTGCTGACCTGCTATTTTGTAGCTAAATGATAAGGGAACTATCTTTCTATGTATTTGCAGCACATTACACTTGTCTACATTGAGATTCAATTGCCATTCCCTGCACCATGCGTCAATTCGCTGCAGATCCTCCTGCATTTCAGTACAATTTTCCATTGTTACAACCTCTCGATACACCACAGCATCATCTGCAAAAAGCCTCAGTGAACTTCCGATGTCATCCACAAGGTCATTTATGTATACTGTGAATAGCAATGGTCCTATGACACTCCCCTGCGACACACCTGAAATCACTCTTACTTCAGAAGACTTCTCTCTGTTGAGAATGACATGCTGCGTTCTGTTATCTAGGAACTCTTCAATCCAATCACACAATTGGTCTGATAGTCCATATGCTCTTACTTTGTTCATTAAACGACTGTGGGGAACTGTATGAAATGCCTTGTGGAAGTCAAGAAACACGTCATCTACCTGGGAACCCGTGTCTATGGCCCTCAGAGTCTCGTGGATGAGTAGCGCGAGCTGGGTTTCACATGACCGTCTTTTTCGAAACCCATGCAGATTCCTACAGAGTAGATTTCTAGTCTCCAGAAAAGTCATTATACTCGAACATAATACGTGTTCCAAAATTCTACAACTGATCGACTTTAGAGATATAGGTCTATAGTTCTGCACATCTGTTCGACGTCCCTTCTTGAAAACGGGGATGACCTGTGCTCTTTTCCAATCCTTTGGAATGCTACGCTCCTCTAGAGACCTACGGTACACAGCTGCAAGAAGGGGGGCAAGTTCCTTCATGTACTGTATGTAAAATCGAACTGGTATCCCATCAGGTCCAGCGGCCTTTCCTCTTTTGAGCGATTTTAATTGTTTCCCTATCCCCCTGTCGTCTATTTCGATATCTACCATTTTGTCATCTGTGCGACAATCTAGAGAAGGAACTACAGTGCAGTCTTCCTCTGTGAAACAGCTTTGGAAAAAGACATTTAGTATTTTGACCTTTAGTCTGTCATCCTCTGTTTCAGTACCATTTTGGTCACAGAGTGTCTGGACATTTTGTTTTGAGCCACCTACCACTTTGACATAAGATCAAAATTTCTTAGGATTTTCTACAAAGTCAGTACATACAACTTTACTTTCGAATTCATTGAACGCCTCTCACATAGCCCTCCTCACACTACATTTCGTATCGCATAATTTTTGTTTGTCTGCAAGGCTTTGGCTATGTTTATGTTTTTGCTGTGAAGTTCCCTTTGCTTCCGCAGCAGTTTTCTAGCTCGGTTGTTGTACCACAGTGGCTCTTTTCCATCTCTTACGATCTTGCTTGGCACATACTCATGTAACGCATATTGTACGATGGTTTTGAACTTTGTCAACTGATCCTCAACACTATCTGTACTTGAGACAAAACTTTTGTGTTGAGCCGTTCAGGTACTCTGTAATCTGCTTTTTGTCGCTTTTGCTGAACAGAAAAATCTTCCTACCTTTCATAATATCTCTATTTACGGCTGAAAGCATCGATGCAGTAACCGCTTTATGATCGCTGATTCCCTGTTCTGCGTTAACTGTTTCAAATAGTTCGGGTCTGTTTGTCACTAGAAGGTCTAGTATGTTATCGCCGTGAGTCGGTTCTCTGTTTAACTGCTCAAAGTAGTTTTCAGATAAAGCACTTAAAAAAATTCACTGGATTCTTTGTCCCTGCCACCCGTTATGAAAGTTAGAGTATCCCAGTCTATATCCAGCAAATTAAAATCTCCACCCAGAACTATAACGTGGTGGGGGAAACCTACTCGAAAAATTATCCAAATTATCATTCAGGTGCTCAGCCACAACAGCTGCTGAGCCAGGGGGCCTATAGAGACATCCAATTACCATGTCTGAGTCTGCTTTAACCGTGACCTTCACCCAAATTATTTCACATTTCGGATTTCCGTCAATTTCCTTCGATACTATTGCACTTCTTATCGCTATAAACATGCCTCCCCCTTCACTGTCCAGCCTGTCTCTGCGGTATACATTCCAGTCTGAGTTTAGGATTTCATTACTGTTTACATCTGGTTTCAGCCAACTTTCTGTCCCTAGTACTATATGGGCGTTGTGACCGTTTATTAATGAGAGCAGTTCTGGGACCTTTCTATAGACGCTCCTGCAGTTAACTATTAGCACATTAATATTGTTATTCCCTGTTGCACTTTGCCTACTCCTACCTTGCCACGTCCCAGGAGGCATCTTGTCGGGCCTAGGGAGGGAATTCTCTAACCTAAAAAACCCACATGTGCACTCCACACGTACTCTGCTACCCTTGTAGCCGCTTCCTGCGTGTAGTGCACTTGTTCTTGCATCTGACACAATTGAATGTTCCATTAAGGTCTAAGTGCACACAATGACAGCCCTCCGAGTTAACCATTTGGGGGAAGTGAAGTCAGATGCATCTACTGTACTTCGCGCCCTCTGTCAGACCGATAAACCAGGCCCGCGCGGCACAGCCAGGTGTGGCCCGTGTCGGCTGCTCTGCAGGACGTTCATGTCCGCACTTGGCAGATGCAGTGAGCTGGGAACTATTTGCAAGAGTAGTGTGTGATGTAAATTACTGCCTGTCTAGTTTGGAGTTCGTACGTAAGGTTACTGTTTCTTTTAAACGAATATATTTGGGCAAGGTTTTGAAACTGCCTGTAAGTAAACTTACAATAGACCTTTAGGCGTCGAGTGTATTCTACTTTCTATAAAAATGGTATTACCTTTCGCATTTGAAAAGTTGTTATGCTTTGAAACTTCTAGAATGAAAATTTCACTCTGCAGTGGACTGTGAAACTTCCTAGCCGATTAAAACTGTGTTCTGGACCAAGACTCGAACTCAGGACCTTTGCCTTTTGCAGGCAAGTGCTCTACCAACTGAGCTACCCAAGCACGACTCACGACCCATCCTCACAGCTTTAATTCCGCAACTACCTCGTCTCCTACATTCCAAACTTCACAGAAGCTCTCCTACATACCTTGCAGAACTTCTATATTTTCTTTGGTATTTAAGGCCAACTGATGAGCTTCATGTACAAATGTTCTCTCACTTGAAGTTTATGATAATTGTTATTTCTGTTGATTGACTTTCAATAAATATTGTGAAGAATAAAAGGTGAATGCTCCTCTGCCCTACGGTCCAGTCCTTCCACTTAAGCCTTTGGGCGTTTTGTGATATGCTGAGGTAATACCGGTATCATTTCTGGTAACTAGTCTGGACCAACCTTTTCATATAACCCTTACATATAAAGTCTGTAAAAATTTGTTCAAAGAAATTAATTAAAAATGCTATCAGCAAAACATTTTGCTCCTCTCAAAGTTTAACAGAAACATCAAATTTCAGTTTATCAAATACTGATAACAGAGCACTTTCTCTGGAAACAAATGTTTTAAAGTAGTTTACATCACCATTTCTTATTTGAGCATCACTTAGTCTGGTCATTAGGAAGCATGACTATTAGCTTTACCATCTATCAGTGAAGTCTCCTTGGTTTCTTTATGCAAATTTTTAGTACTTTTAAGTGCTGATTTGTTTATATAAGCAAGTACTGGAAGAAGACAAGGTTAGTTAAGGTAGATATCAATTCATGCCTATTTAAACACTGCCAAAGAAAAAGTGTACGGGGGGGGGGGGGGGGGGGGAACCCTGCCACAGGTTAAGACACATTCATTCATCCAGGGTGTATACGTGGAAGGGGGGGGGGGGAAAAAAAAAAAAAAAAAAAAAAAAAAAAAAAAATTCCCCGGGATTTCCCGGTTAAAAATACACTTTCTCCTGGGTGAAAATACACTTTTACCGTGTTAAGTGACAGTATACTCTTCCTTGGCACTGTGAAACTCATCAGTCCTTTGAATGTTTATGGTTTTATATACCGACGTGGAATTTCCTGGCACTTAGGAAACGAAACTCGGGGGGGGAAACATGTTCTGAAAAACCTTTGATGTGCAGTAACTTGTACGCTGCATATTTCCGTATTACGGAGGTATAAATTTGAATTCCACCAAATACCGTATGTCACTTTCCAAAGCATTGAAATCGAGATTGCGACGTGCTTTTGTAATCCAGTCATAGCTCATGTCATGTGATCTTGCCAGCTGATGACAGCATAGGACACACGACGTAGTCAGCCAATAGCAATATCACTCTTAAGTAGTGCGAACACACAAATAAGAAAAGTTAATTGTTTCAATTAATATACATAGCATTCACATATAATATTGGTCTCTAAGATTAATAAGCTGTAAGAGAAGCTAAGTTTCCGTATATAATGTTAATCTTTTATTGTGCGTGTTACACTTTTAGATAGATCACACAAATGTGCCAGTAAAATTTGTAATAACGACGTAAATGTTTGATCTTCTGGACTCGAAATTCTTCTAAATGGTTGTCCTCAAAGAGTTGATTTTTAAGTGAGTCAAACGCTTTGTGATTTTAGAAATTCATCGTACACTCTCGCATATAGTTCATCTTGCATAAAAGGAAATTTGGTTTCAAACCACCATTCGCAATATTTTCCCATGACCTGTTAGAAATAGGTTCATTTCAGTAGTTGTCAGAGAGCACCAGATACTAGGTGTTACCGCACTTGCGCAGTTATGATGACGTAGGAAGCCAGTATGTTCGTGCGTGTAAAACATTAAAAGATCTCACATCATGTCATAAAAGAAACAAGACATCAGAGGATACTTCAAGACCATCGGAAATTCGTGAACCATACTAAAATGCATAATTTGGCTTAAAATGCACAATCGTATGTCCAGATTCGTATGTAAATTTCCTTGGAGTACCAGTACTGTATTATCTCATGTTTCGTTCTATATTATGGTATAATGCCATACGAGCACTTGAAATGCAGCGAACAGTTGAAACTAGCCAATAGTGTGTAATTAAACACTTTGTTTGAAATAAATTGACTACCTGGTAGAAAAGATTAATAAAAAGTCAAATCTCTTTAGAAAACCGACAAAAATAACTTCATTGTTCTGCAAGGCAATTAATGCTTGACTGTCAGGAAGGTGGAAATAAAATCTAAAACTAATAACATATTTTGCCTTCCATAATTATTCCAACGTATTTTAATTCATTTGATAGCTACCCGCCGCAAAAATCAGTTTGTTATTATTTAACGTGAGAGCAATAAACGAAGAGGAAGCAACAAAATCACTAAACGTAAACACAGGTCACGTGGCGACGACCCACCTCTCCACCACAACTCAGACTGCTCTGTGCATCAGCCCCAGATTTACTATATTTCCGAACTGAGGCAATATTAGATAGTGGCACCCAGCCACACTTCTGTAACCAGAAGCGAGAGAAGGTACTGCTCATACGAGACTCAACTGTGCATGCGCAAGAGCCCGCCCGCAACTGCTCAAACGAATCTAATTTAAACAGTTGTCACGTCACTCTCATCAGAGGGAATTTGTTGTTATGAAGCATTGCATAGGCTTCCTAAAGCTTTTGACACACTTCGCTGTTGGCAGACGCTTGTATGAGCACTGTGTTGTGTTGTTGTACACGGCGCATTTCCTTTGCAACTTACGTTTTATTTTCGTTTCTCTTTCTCTCATTCATGTTTTGTTGCTGCAGTATCATTCTGCAGTAGTGGGATACAGTAATATCCTTTGTTAGAGTATTGGTTCTTACCAGTCAAAAAACACAAAAATTTAACTGAAAACTAATACAATGAATAATTCTCAGAGTTCTAAACAATTCTCGGGTTTTTCCCGCTTTTCTCCCGGATGAAAAAATTCCCAGGTTTTTCCCAGATCTCCCGGTTGTCCCGGGTCGTATACACCCAGTCATCGCATTCTTTTGACACCCAGTGGTTCAAATATGCTCTTCTATTTAAAGCAACTGTAGTTTCCCATGCAGTTTGCCTTTGCTACAACTATCAACAAGGCACGTGGGTCAATCACCTTGTGTGGCGATATTAAACAGCCCAAGCAATGCTGGGTACTGCAGCTAGTAATTATATAAATGTGGAATAAGTTTCGTCAAATTATTTGCACATTATCAAGATATGTGAAATTTCCAGATATTGTGTGTGTTGCTGTCATTAATGCCACGTGGGTATTTCAACGTTAACAAAGTTACTGTTTACTGTATCTTGAAAGAAGTTTTATTGTGAGTCAGTCAATCAATTTGACCCTTCATACTGTAATTTTCAAATTAAATTTTACTTTGTGGGTAGACAGACTGACAGCTATGAACTGCTTAGGGAACATTTTACTTGTCTTGAGAGTTAACAAGCTGTTTCCATTGAGTGACTTGCAAATCCAGAAAATTGTTAAGTATACATCACTATAATCTTATGGAGTGGTGCATAGGTTGACTTCAGGCCCACGGTATAAGTAAAGAACCACCTACATATCTGGATGTAATCACGAACTTCTTCCTCTTAGTTGTCCAATAGCCTAGAAATTTGTTAAATAACTACGAGGGCAGTTATAGTCCGTTAGTAGTTGAATTTCTAGGAGGGAACATGTTTGAGGGGCGAGAGAATTCACTCGGCAATTTACTAAACACAGCTGGTATGTTCCATTTTGTTCACTACCTATGTCCTTGGCAACTGTTAAGTTGCAACTACTTCGGTAGTTTAACCCTTCAACTGCTGGGGACGTTTTAACTCATCATGCCTCACCGTTCCCTGGCGCACCTGACGTGTTTAAGCGCGGCCCTCAGTTTCTGTACAGCACTAAGGATGTGTTGACACGTACCGTGCCACTGGCCGTTTCACCGTTAGGGACAAAGACACACCGAGTCACAGCTACCTGAGCGTGACAGACACTTAAATGCGCACAACTGTCTTTCCGCCCTGCTCTTCCTGTAGCTGTTCAGTGGTCTGACTGGATGGTTCGATAGTGCATACATGTATGTTGCTGTGTTCCCTTTTTGCAGAATTTGACTTCGCTTCCTGTATTTTCATCAGTTTTCTTGTTTTCTACGGGAGAAATGTCACATTGATGTGGTTGCACAGATAGAGAGATCCTGGATACGCTCACCATGAGCGACAGTGAATGAATTATCTGACATTGGTAGCAGTGATGAGTCTTCGACAGAATCTCGAAGGTGTAGTCCTCAGTCCTTTGCATCAGAGGGGAGAGCAAGAATTACAGTCATCAGTTTCTCTGAATCCGAGGAATCAAAGTGACAGTGAAACGGTTCGGAAAAGACCACACGTAAATGACACGTTTGACTGGAAAGAAACTGATTTTCAGCCGTTAAACCATTACTTTGATGATGAGTTCAGGACAAAATGTGAACTAGATACTGACCTCAGCATTCTTTCATTTTTGTGATATTCATAACTGAAGAAATGTTGCAATTTATAGCAGACACAACAAATCTCTCTTACATTTACACCAGAGAAAATAATACGGAATCTGTGAATTCTCAACTGTCAGAGTGGAAAGACACTGGATTTGAGGAAATTTATTTTTTGTTGCTACTTGCCTTCTAATGGCGCAAGTTAAGAAGTTAAAATTAAGTGTTTATTGGTCCAGCGACACACTTTTGAACACACGATTTTTCAGCGGAACTATGTCCTGAGACCATTTTTGCCTACTTCTGAGAATGCTACACTTCAGTGATAGCCCTGCAAGTACTGGAAGTGACAGTCTATTTAAAATTACGACGATTGTTGACAAAGTTCATAAGACGTTTCATAATTCATTTCGTAACCATCACAAGCTTTGTATAGATGAAAGTCTCTTGCTGTTCAAAGGATGATTATCTTTTAAGCAATTTATTCCAATCAAGCGAAGCAGATTCGGAATAAAGCCATTTGTACCGTCTGACTGTCAGAGTGAGCATATTTTGGATTTTATTGTATGTACATGCACAACAGAAATTGGGTTCCACAATTTTGGGAAAAGTGGCGACGTAGTGGCAACTCTTATGGGGCGGCATTTAGAACAGGGTCATATTCTGTATGTCGATAACTGATACTCCAGCTCGGACCTCTTCCTCCGGCTTCACAACCACGGAGCAGCCGCATGTTGCACTGTTCATAATAATAGGCACAACATTTCAAAACTGCAGAAGAAATTAAAACCAGGAGACACTTAGTAAGTCCACTGACAAGATCCTTACTATTGAGTGTTGCGATAAGAGAGAGGCATGCATGGTGACCGTATGTCACACAACACAAATGGTTGAAACAGAGAAGACTGACAGAAACCCTGCCAAAAATATAAAGAAACCACAACGTATCGTAGATTACAAATAGAGTATGGGTGCAGTTGACCATTGTGACATGTTACTGAGCTCAATGGGATCAGTGCAGAAGACTGTGAAATGCCACAAGAAATATTTTTTTTCACATTCTGGATTTGTGCATTCTAAAGGCTCATACTCTCCACCGGTCAGTAACAGGGCAAAAAATAGCACTCACAGACTTTCACCTTTCTCTCGTACCGGAGACTGTAGAAAAATATACTAAAGAACAGAAAAAAAAGCTGGTAGGGGAAGGAGCTACTACGAAGAGAATCCTCTGCGATTCACTGGAAAACATTTTCCAGCTATTACTGTGAGTGAACATCCGCAGAAAAGTATGCTAATGCGCATATGCGTGGTTTGCACGAAACAAAGTGTGCCAGGAAACTAAATACCAATGCAAAACTCACAACATTCCATTAAGTGTTATTCAAACAATGCCTGACTTCTTCATGTGTAGTAGTTTCCTGGCAAACAAACTGATCTCGTGATTAAGATGGCGAAGTATCTATACTATGGCAAATTTAATTACACCGAGTAGATTGTGCCAGTAAAACAAAACCCATATATTAACCTACATACGATACACAAATTATTAACACGTAACATACACAGTTATATTATTTTCTCCTTCGTAGTACAAATATAGATCACATTCCGTCTGTTTGTATAAAACCTGTTTTCTGTAACTGATTTCAAACACCTTCGATCAACAAGAAATAACACGTCAAAGTTAATTCTTACTACTTTTCCTCTGTTGTTAGCCAATACTGGAAACAAACTCACTGTTCTGGAGAGGGCGGGGGGCTTAAAATAGGTTGTTCAAATGAGACTGGCTTTGAAGCAATAATAGAAACCGGTATTTGTAAAAGAAGTATCAAATATACCCTGTTTTCACGTTTTCATAAAATTCAACATCTTTTACACTTATTTGTAGATTATTGGAAAAATAGTTGGGAAATAAAAATTTTTATTCCCTATCTTTGTGCTACTAATCTATTGCACTATAAATTTCATTTTCATCATGCATTCATTCCAATAAATATGCGAATCTGAAGTTTACATTGTTTTCGGGGCTGATTTTTGAGCCTATATTTTTTCCAATTATATAACTTGGAATGTTTTATAGAACATAGTTTTTTTTAGCAAAATCAGAACAAAAATACCGCATTTCTGACATTTTTAGAAAAATCTTCAATTTTGTGCTCGATTCATTCAGTACTGGAAAGTTCTACGCAAATAAAACTTTATATTTGAGAACCTTGTGTTGTTAGGTTACTACATGCCAAGGTTCATGTTAGTCATAGCTTTAGTCCAGGAGATGCAAGAAGCCAAACTTTGAAATTTTTTCGAGCAACTATTTTTTTGGCGAGTCTATACCACTTAATCTACTTAATTTGGAAGAAGGAAAGGATCCCAGAAGAATGGTAGGAGTCTTGTCATCTGCCCTATATCAAAGAAAGGAGACCCAATGAGATCTTTAGCATTTTGTTACTGAAGCGAGTAACACCACATGTCAAGAAAGTTTCAGAAAGGGAAAGTCAACTGTAAACCATTTACATACAATACGGCAAGTGCTATCAAAGAGCTGGTAATTCCGCAAAAATGGTCACTGCTTTTATGTAGACTTCCAATTAGCATGTGATAGTGTGAATAGACAAGCAATATGGCAAGAACTCTAAAGGGCTCAAGTTCCCACAAAACTCATAAAACTGACACAAATACACACCCAGAGGACAACATGCATGGTGAAAGTAAACAGAAACATATCAACAAAGTTCAAGGTGATGACTTGAGTGTAACAAGGAGACTGCCTCTCTGTCTTCCGTTTAACCTGGTAATGGAGAGAAAATGACAGACCCCCTGAAGGTGGAGGACAAAATCTTTGAAATGGTAAAAGACTTTCAATATCTTGGGACTATACTCAATTAAAGGAATGAGATAGACCAGGAAATTACCACACAAATACAAGCAGGAAACAGGTCAAGGTTAGCTCTGGGAAAGCTGTTAAAGTCCCGGCTTTCATCGATGTCCTCAAGGACCGAGATGTACACGACAATAATACAACCTGTAGTCTCACATGGAGCAGGGACTGGACCATCGTCCAAACAATGGAAAGAAAACTCTTGACATTTGAGAATGCCATCCTCAGACAGATTTTTGGGCCAGTGAAGGACAGAGATGATTGGAGGAAAATAAAGGACTGTGAATTTCAGGAGGTATACAAATCGATGGACATTGTGGCAGTGATCAAAGAAAGAAGACTTAAGTAGTACGGACACTTAACGTGTCGAGAAGGCCAGATCGTCAAGCAGGTAGTGGAGGAAGATACTAGAGGCAAAGGACCACGACTCCAATGGATCGATCAGGTCAGAGAGGATACGAGTATGCTGGGGCTGTCTGAAGAAGAATATACAGACCGAGGACGCTAGACGAGGCCAATTGGTGTGGCCAAAGACTGACTACGGTTTGTGTAGCCAACACAGTAAGTATTTTTTTGGCCAATTTTACCTACAATTTTCTGTCTCAATATGGCTCATGAAATTCTTTTCATTCTTCTTCTTCTTCTTCTTCTTCTTCTTCTTCTTCAGAGAACACAAAGTTGTGCAATATGGCCAAATTTTATTTCTGTACAAAAACTATTGCCCAAGGTATTACAGCTCAAAGTCGTCAAACATTCATGCTGGCTCTGCACAAATTGTAATCAGTCCAGAAGTGTTCAGCACAGGGCAGGTTGGACAGCGGGGTCCGAGGGACAGGCACTTAGTGCAGGCAGCCAGATTATTCCGCAGGCCGCAGCGCCTCAGCATGCCAAGCAAGTGGTGCGTCTCCAGCAGTCAAAGGATTAAGTTACAACACTGCCAGAATGAGATTACACTGTCTGCAGCCAAAAATGTTTTGTATCATGTTATTTGGGTTGAAAGTTACAAGTTGTGTTTAAGGAACTTTGTACCCACGTCTTTGGATACTACCATTTGTCTTGACCTGTCATGGTGATCCAGGTTTCGCTTCCCAACTCATTTCCTGGTGCAAAATGTTTCACATGTAGGAGCTGTGCTGTGTTGGAAGGGAAATTACAGTGTTGGTGGTGCTGTTTACATCACATGTTACTGCAGCTAGCATATGTATTGGGCCATCAGCTATATTGCATGACTTCTTGTCGGTATGTTGTGTACATGGCTTTCAGATTGACCATTTTTGTGGGTTTGCATTTTACTGTATATTGGTTATGCCTACTACTAACTGTATTGACATTAGTTAAGTTTGGGGTACTGAATGTTAATATACTCTTTTCTATGCTCTATTTTAGGGAAGAATCTCGTTGTTGTTACTCTGACTGTATATTACATTTTGCTGACAGTTTCTGAGATTTCAAATTGTGCTGCGCACCATATATTTTATTTATAGAACTGTCATTCCAATCTTGACTAGCATGCCCGTCTCCATTTTTTCCACTGAGCGGGAAGTTTTGTTTTACTAAATATTTATGCACTACTACTCTGCTGGTAAAAATAATAGAAACTAACTGCCTGTCGTTCAGAGGATGTAACGTACAGGTACCGTGACTGCTATAGTGGTACAGTTCCCATGTGGCTAGTGGATTTTACTTAAGTTGGTTGCACATTACATAACCAATGGCCTGTAAGCTGTGAATGAGCCAGGGAGTGAAGGTGACAATTTTGTGAAAACTGTTGAACCTTACTATGTACATTATGTATGAGTGCTTTGTTTTAACTTAAGATATTTGGTTCTCAAAACTTTTAATATATATAAATATGTTAATGTTCGTTTGTTCAAAACCGTGAATCTCCAAAAGTTCCGGAATGACTGCTTCAAAATTTTGACTATATGTTGAATTCTAATATGGGTGTCTTTAGGTATCTACTACTTTAATTTATGTATGGTTTTAATGCATATATTATATAAATACATATATTATACATATATTATACATATACATATATTATACATATTATACATATATACATATATTATACATATATTATATAAATACATATAATGTATAAAACTTACAACAATTCTCAAAATGTACTTCAAATTCTTACACGTTACTGTAATAAATGTTTAGACACACAAATTAATGTATGTCCATTTCCTCGAACCCCTCTGTCCATCTCCTCTCTCCACATCCTCTCTCACCTCAAGCCTTATTTGTTATTGCAAACCTGGATTCTGTAGTAGTATTCGAACCATAAATACAACTTTCAACTTTTCTGTTTGCTAACAGTGTTTCTCTTCACTGTGTGTTTTGTGCGTGTGCGTGTGTGATAAAATGTTGAAAGTTATCTTTGCCTGACAGCAACCTTTACTGAAGTCCAGTGGCAGCTAGCATGCTGAGCATAGTTGTAGCTCTGAAATGAGAGCACAAAGAAGATAATGTGACCTGTTGTTGAAATATGACGTGTGCCCACTGCTGCTTTCACAGTAATTACCAAATGGCATTAGTAAGAATCTAATTTTAACTACACCCCTTTTAAAGTCAAAATTATTCTTTGAATACGGTTTGCCATAAAAATAACCTCTTACTGCAATACATCACTAATCTTTTCCAATGCCTGTTCATGGTAGAGGCTATACTTATTGTTCAATTAATAGTCTTGCATTTTAAAAACATACTGCTTCACAATTACAAGTTCAAAGTAATTCAGATTAATTACCCTATATTTGGGATTTATTGTAAGCAAATTTCTAAATCTTGCATTTATTCCGTAGTGTTAGCCACATTGCACCAACATGGCAGTAACAGTGACATTTAAAGGTATTCCAAATGCAAACACACACTTTATGAAACTGAATGCTACTAAGAAAAGGTGTAAGTGAACTAATCTATTTAAGCCTGTTTCATTCGAGGCATGTATCCACTACCATGTAACTTCCACAAGCAGCTTGTGAACAATTTGCTGAAGTGTTCACGTTACAGCAGAAGTTCACACAGGTTATGTTCCAGGAACTTGGGAATATTTGCTGAAGTGTGTTAGTTGAATCATGGGTAGACAAGAGCAAGGTTACAGTATCTTTCTGGGAATGTCTTACATAAATTTCAAATACCTCTTCTCCATTTTACGATAAAATAATTGAAAACAGGACACAAAAATGCAACAACAACTAAAATTTTAAGACACCTGTACTGCTATTCTACTGCTTCTTGTATTTTTTTTTAAAAAAAAAGTAATCGGCAATGGCAAAGTCACTTCTCACTTCATTGGCTGAACTGGCCATTATGTATGCTTCAGGGTTTCAATATTACATTCATTTTGGCCCATCCAACTTTATGCTTTTCTCCTTTGTGACACAGAGATGTTCAAACCGATATTGAACTCTCAAATCTTCTGGAAGCGTGAGAAAACTTCCAGCAACTGACAGGTACTTGCAGCAAGAAAACACTTCCACTAATTTGCAGAAGTTACTTCTGGAAGTCTTGCTGGGGGGCACTTCAACATCAAAAAATTTGCAGAAGCAGCTTTTCCACATGTACCTCGTGGAAGTTTACTTGAAAGAGGTCACATGCCTGACGGATCTCTCTGGGGTAGTATTCCGATGCCGCCACCAATCAGTTATCGACTTCACATTCAAAATGCATAATAAAAATAGTTTTGAGTTTTAAACTTTTAGTATATTGCCCTACCCCACCCTCCCTCTCTTGTACTTGGCTACAATGGAATCACATGCCGCTATACAAATCCTGTGCATAAGAGTAGTCCTATCACTAAATTTTTGTATAATAAAAAAATTAAAAAAATATAAATATAAAAAAAGGCCCGAAAATCTGTGAGGTTCTTCAACTCCAGACCACCGATGACTATACACAAAGTGGACCACTGGTATTAAGATGCAGGCTTTTTAAATTAGATGCCTGTAAATATTTAGCAAAATTTTCTGTACCAAATACAGTTAGAAGAATATTACAGCGAGTAGAATTTAAGAAAATAAATAAATCGACTTTAATGAAATAAAAAATTTCAATGAGTGACAAAACAAAAGTACTTACAATTTCCTCTTTGATTATTATCTGTGCTGATTCATGATCATTCTGAAATGTAGGAACCTGTGAACAAAACAAATGAGTAGATTAGCCTCCTACAGAATTACAGCTGCTTTAACTGAAATGTAAGCAAATGCTAGAGTGTGGTAATGGTCCCCACCCCCCGGAAATATCTGTTGTGATGACAGCCTGATCTGTGGTGTAGAGTGTTTGGATTAAGTTAGCACGTAATAAGTTAGTTACGAGTTGGTGAAGCTATAAAGGTTGTCAGGCTAAAGTCTAGATCAGAGACAGCACTGCTCACAACGGTGTTTCCCTACTGCTCATAGGTTGGCAACATGACAGCTGCATGTAACCAATGGGATGATAGTTTCACATAACCAGCGAGAGGTGAGAAAAGATAATATATTTGTACGAGCTGCTTTGAAATCTATAATCTCGGTTGTTTCTTCAGAGTATGTCACAATGTCTGAAGCGGTTGTTAAGATGGGACCTGGGAGCACAGATCATTTTTCCGTAGTGGATTCCACATCACTATTGACGTGAGAATATGGCAATACTCCTCCATACCTTGCTTGGAAAAATGTAGTCTGCCCATTGCCCTCTCAGTGGTGGTACAGAGGCAGTAGCTAACACAACTCCTTTACTTCCCCCAGCCCCCCCCCCCTCCCCCCCCCCCCCCCCCAATACGACCCCAATATGACACTGCGAGTGTTGAGAATACTGCTGCATGTAGTAAGTATCAAGATAAATTGACATAACCTATATTAGATAATGGGTAAGTCCCAAAGGGTACTTTTATGCGTATTATTTACTTATATCATTCGTAAACAATGGAAAATGAATGGGGCAATAGCCCACTAAATAACTTCTTCCAAACCAATGCACAACTTAATAACTTTCTTATACAGGGCATTCATTTTAAGTAAAGACAATGAAATATCTCGAGAACTACACGTCAGATCCAAAAAAGTTTGATATGTTGAGGGAATACAACATTGCAGATGGGATTTCCAATTAGAAGTTATTGAATATTGGCATGTACTACCCTCACAGCACAGAGGTGGGTCCACGTGCCACTGAATATTAAAAGGCTATTGAGTAACATGTCACAAATTACGACTGCTTATCCATTTCTATTCCTCCGATTACACTGCCCTCTATGGAATTACGAAGAAAATGCTTCAGACGAAACATACGTAGATTTTGCTGTAAAAATCTTAATCTGCAATAAAAACAGGGGTCCCCATTGAAGATTTCAAAACTTCTCCCCCCCCCCCCACCCACATGTGTGGTGGTGGTGGTGGTGGTGGTGGTGTGGGGGGAATTGTAGTATCAGTGAAAGTCACCCTCCAAGATAAACAAATTGGAACTGTAGCTTTTTTTGATCTAATTTTTAGTTTGAGATATTTCAATGTTTTCAGTAAAAATGAACACCCTGTATATTACATACAGAAGTACTGTATCTGGAAGCGACATAGCTTACCTTTGCACCATTTGTATCGGCTGATACACTTGTCAGACCCAAAAGCTCTATCACCTTATCCCCAAATTCCTGAAACAAAAGGTCTTATCTCAGTAAAGGCTCAACCCTGACATTGGCTAGTATCTACAAATTGCACACCTTAAAACTGCACACCTTACGTGTGAAAGTTATGATAAATAGTTCATTTATTCATTCATCTGATTAATATTTTTATCACTAAACACACACTTGCAATCATTACTAGCAACATACGTGTTTTTGCACAGAAGACAAATATTGGAATAGTAAAAGTAACTACAAACTAACACAGTTACTTTGTCCCAGCACCACACCTTAAGTTGGCAGTTATTTCTGAATAATGATATCGATCAAAAGCTTATCACTGATTTCAGCCGTATTTACACGTTTGTCAACAAATGCCTCGTCTACTGTGAAATATACAGTTAGCTTCGCTTCTTGCATTTTGTCCTCCATCTAAAAGGAGTTCCACATAATGCCTCTTTATTTCTGCATGAGTTCTGCAAAGCTGCAACCACTTTACACCAGAGAAAATATACAACTTCAGAGAGCTAAAGACAAACTGGACTTCAATACCCCAATACAGATTGACACACTGCAAATTCACATAAAATAACATGCTTATAAGTTTTTTGTAAACTTCCAATATCTGCTCAGCACTTGCTATGTAATATTTTCAAGTTTCTGAATTACGACTTGTTACTGAAAACCCATTTTACAAGATATCAGAACATTTAAAATAAACATTACCAATATTTCTTAAAGATCAGGAATTGAACTATAAGAACCTCACTGTAAAGTTGTTAACTGTACATTTAATGTCTAAACCTATTCTTCTATAAAATGTTAATGGCGAATAAAGAATATAACTGAATTGAATGCATTGTCCAACAGGTGCTGCTACCTTTTTACATATAAATATATAGTGAAGTATACACCTTTATGCCAAGAAAATTTGTAAATACACTTTTAAGTTCCCAACACCACACCCCTTGATGAATGGTGTTGTATACTGATAATGAGATTCACATTTTTATATAAGGTGTGCATAGAATTCATTTTAACAAAATTTGTCACACAGTATTCAGTTGTGTTACATTACTTCACAGGGACCAGAATTACAGAAAGTAAATAAATTGTTGTTGTTGTTGTGGTCTTCAGTCCTGAGACTGGTTTGATGCAGCTCTCCATGCTACTCTATCCTGTGCAAGCTTTTTCATCTCCCAGTACCTACTGCAACCTACATCCTTCTGAATCTTCTTAGTGTATTCATCTCTTGGTCTCCCTTTACGATTTTTACCCTCCACGCTGCCCTCCAATACTAAATTGGTGATCCCTTGATGCCTCAGAACATGTCCCACCAACCGATCCCTTCTTCCGGTCAAGTTGTGCCACAAACTTCTCTTCTCCCCAATCCTATTCAATACTTCCTCATTAGTTATGTGATCTACCCATCTAATCTTCAGCATTCTTCTGTAGCACCACATTTCAAAAGCTTCTATTCTCTTCTTGTCCAAACTATTTATCGTCCATGTTTCACTTCCATACATGGCTACACTCCATACGAATACTTTCAGAAATGACTTCCTGACACTTAAATCAATACTGGATGTTAACAAATTTCTCTTCTTCAGAAACGCTTTCCTTGCCATTGCCAGCCTACATTTTATATCCTCTCTACTTTGACCATCATCAGTTATTTTGCTCCCCAAATAGCAAAACTCCTTTACTACTTTAAGTGCCTCATTTCCTAATCTAATTCCCTCAGCATCACCCGACTTAATTAGACTACATTCCATTACCCTTGTTTTGCTTTTGTTGATGTTCATCTTATATCCTCCTTTCAAGACACTGTCCATTCCATTCAACTGCTCTTCCAAGTCCTTTGCTGTCTCTGACAGAATTACAATGTCATCGGCAAACCTCAAAGTTTTTATTTCTTCTCCATGAATTTTAATACCTACTCCGAATTTTTCTTTTGTTTCCTTTACTGCTTGCTCAATATACACATTGAACAACATCGGGGAGAGGCTACAACCCTGTCTTACTCCCTTCCCAACCACTGCTTCCCTTTCATGTCCCTCGACCCTTATAACTGCCATCTGGTTTCTGTACAAATTGTAAATAGCCTTTCGCTCCCTGTATTTTACCCCTGCCACCTTTAGAATTTGAAAGAGAGTATTCCACTCAACATTGTCAAAAGCTTTCTCTAAGTCTACAAATGCTAGAAACATAGGTTTGCCTTTCCTTAATCTTTCTTCTAAGATAAGTCGTAAGGTCAGTATTGCTTCACGTGTTCCAGTGTTTCTACGGAATCCAAACTGATCTTCCCCGAGGTTGGCTTCTACTAGTTTTTCCATTCGTCTGTAAAGAATTCGTGTTAGTATTTTGCAGCTGTGACTTATTAAGCTGATAGTTCGGTAATTTTCACATCTGTCAACACCTACTCCGGGGGCCTTGTTTCGACTCAGGTCTTTCAGTGCTCTGTCAAACTCTTCACGCAGTATCATATCTCCCATTTCATCTTCATCTACATCCTCTTCCATTTCCATAATATTGTCCTCAAGTACATCGCCCTTGTATAGACCCTCTATATACTCCTTCCACCTTTCTGCTTTCCCTTCTTTGCTTAGAACTGGGTTTCCATCTGAACTCTTGATATTCATACAAGTCGTTCTCTTATCTCCAAAGGTCTCTTTAATTTTCCTGTAGGCGGTATCTATCTTACCCCTAGTGAGATAGGCCTCTACATCCTTACATTTGTCATCTAGCCATCCCTGCTTAGCCATTTTGCACTTCCTGTCGATCTCATTTTTGAGACGTTTGTATTCCTTTTTGCCTGTTTCACTTACTGCATTTTTATATTTTCTCCTTTCATCAATTAAATTCAATATTTCTTCTGTTACCCAAGGATTTCTACTAGCCCTCGTCTTTTTACCTACTTGATCCTCTGCTGCCTTCACTACTTCATCCCTCAAAGCTACCCATTATTCTTCTACTGTATTTATTTCCCCCATTCCTGTCAATTGCTCCCTTATGCTCTCCCTGAATCTCTGTACAACCTCTGGTTCTTTTAGTTTATCCAGGTCCCATCTCCTTACATTCCCACCTTTTTGCAGTTTCTTCAGTTTTAATCTACAGGTCATAACCAATAGATTGTGGTCAGAGTCCACATCTGCCCCTGGAAATGTCTTACAATTTAAAACCTGGTTCCTAAATCTCTGTCTTACCACGATATAATCTATCTGATACCTTTTAGTATCTCCAGGGTTCTTCCATGTATACAACCTTCTTTCATGATTCTTAAACCAAGTGTTAGTTATGATTATGTTGTGCTCTGTGCAAAATTCTACCAGGCGGCTTCCTCTTTCATTTCTGTCCCCCAATCCATATTCACCTACTATGTTTCCTTCTCTCCCTTTTCCTACACTCGAATTCCAGTCACCCATGACTATTAAATTTTCGTCTCCCTTCACTATCTGAATAATTTCTTTTATTTCATCATACATTTCTTCAATTTCTTCGTCATCTGCAGAGCTTGTTGGCATATAAACTTGTACTACTGTAGTAGGTGTGGGCTTCGTATCTATCTTGGCCACAATAATGCGTTCACTATGCTGTTTGTAGTAGCTTACCCGCATTCCTATTTTCCTATTCATTATTAAACCCACTCCTGCATAAATAAATAGAACATAAAATAAAAAACTGCAATGAGAAAACACAGCTGTACTTACAGTTTCCTCTTTGATTATTATCTGTGCTGAATCTTGATCATTCTGGCGTGTCGAAATCTGCAAACAACAAAACAAGAGAGTATGGTAAGACTGACTCTACAGATTGGGAGCTTCTTTAACTGAACAAGAATCAATGGCAGGAGTGTGGTATTGGACATCAACCCCTCAAGTCCCGGTTTTGGTGACAGAACAATCTTTAGCGTAACTGGTTGTCTAGGTTATGTTGGAAGGCAGCATTTGGTAGCCAGTTGGCGAAGCTGCAGATGTGAATATCACACTAACGTTCTCAGGCTAAAGTGTAGATCGGCACCAGAATCAGCCACAGTAGTGTTTCTTTACTGCTGACAAATTAGCAATCGTCAGCTTCACATACCCAATGGGACAACAATTTCACATAACCAAAGGGAGGCAAGAAAGGAGGCAACTTATTTCTATGAGCAGCATTGGAATCTATATACTTGGTAGCCACGAATACTTGGTTGTTTCTTTTGAGTACGTCGTGATTGCTAAGGTGGTTGTCAACAGTGCAATCAGAGCATAGCTGCTTTTTTCACATACACAGCAGATCTCACATCTACATTGATGTGAGAATGTGCCACTATTCCTTTGTCTCTTGTTTGGAAACACATCTGCCCACTGTTCCCTCACTGGTCGTGCAGAGCTGGCTACTGACACACCCCCTTCTTCCCATCACACCTCTCAGCTAATGCTCACAACACTGTTGTGCATAATACTCACGTACACCACTAACCTGATCTATAAATTTCACCACTTTGCGTTGCAAAAACTTTTAAAGTCCAAGATAAATGCAGAAAACCTGCTTCAGATAACGGGAAAAGTCTCTGACGAGTATTTTGATGCACATTTTGTACATGTATTGTACATAAATTATAAAAATTTAAGTGTTCCCCAATTTAATTCTTAATGAACCAATCTACTATTCACAACTTAATATGCTTCTTACATATTACATACAGAAGTTTAAATCCGGAAGGGACATAGCTTACCTTGAGACTATTTGCATCAGCCGATACATTATCGAGACCAAACAGCTCTATCACCTTATCCCCAAATTCCTGAAACAAAATGTCTTTCCTTAGTAAAGGCTCACCCCTTACATTGGCTAAAATCTAGAAAGTATACACCTTATGTGTGGAAGCAATGGTAAATGGTTCATTCGATCTGATATTCGTATATTTGAACAATTTAACATTCAGAACACACACACACACACACACACACACACACACACACACACACACACACACACACACACACACAATTTGTTCTGCATGGAGTATAAACGATGAGGAATGATACTGAGCAAAAGCTCATTGGTGATTTCAGCCTCATTTACGTGCTTGTCAACAAACTCCACCTCTACTGGGAAGTAACTAGTTAGCTTTACTCCTTATACTTCAGTCTCGGTCTGCATTTAATGCAGCTCTTCGCACCAGTCTGTCCTTTGCAAGCCTCTCCATCTCTGCACAACTCCTGTATGCCACACCAATTAGAAGCTGCTTAATGTATTCCAGTCTCAGTCTCCTCCTACAATTTCTACCCCTGCACTTCTTTCCACTACCAAATTAAGCATTCCTCAGTGTCTCAGAATGTGTCTTAGTGACCAACTGCTTCTTCTGGCCACATTGTGCTGTAATGTTGCTTTCTCCTCAGTTTGATTCAGAATGTCTTCATAAACTGAATTGGTTTGTGGGAAAAAGAACTGTGTAAATTTTTGTTACTTTTCAGGAGGGACAAGAAACTGTTACTGTTAAACTACTTGACAGACTGAACTGAAATTTTTGACATTTGTTGCTCGCTACTCATACATACTGTGAATGAAAATAATTTTCATGTCTACTAAAAATACCTTGTGAAAAAAAATTGAAAATTTATAACATAGTTCCTTTCTCCAGTCAACAAGGGACTTTAGCACTTTTATGGCTATGTTCAAAATTACACATTCTGGACTAAAGCTCAAATTCATTAACTAACTAATTGAAAATCATTTTCAACTGAACATGAAAACAGCTGCTTCATAGAATTCAAAGTTCTGGATGATCATAATTTGTCATGGCAAGTTATCACTTGCAGTTGGTCATTTCTATACCTCTTCATAAAAAATAAAAAAATAAAAATTAAAAAAACTCAGCATCATCTCCATCGATGTACTTAACCATTTTCTGAATATCTTCAGTTTTCTTTTTTATTGATTCTAACCTTTTTCCATCACATAGCCTTTGCAAGCCAATTTGAAATGAAGCAATTATACTTTTTGCCACATTAACGGAGTGACTGACACAGCTGTTTACAAAGGGCATCATGTCACGACTCCTGGTTTTATTGCTTCATAACAAAATTCTTTGAACATTGCCACAACTGCAGAACGACACGCTCGAAACCCACACTGTGCAGTAGTTAGTAAATTGTGAAACTCGAGCCACCATACCAGCCAGGCATGAAGCATACTTTGCATCACAGTATTTCATTTGAGTCCATAGATGTATCACGACACTGCACTGAACAGATATTTGAAAGTTGTGCAGCGTTAGTTGAATTTAGTGATACTAAACTTCTAATTGTTGTTGTTTATAGGTCCCCAAACTCCAACTTCAGAGCATTTCTGCTCAAGCTAGAGAGGGTTGTTGATTCACTTTGTAGGAAGTACCAGAAAGTAGTTATAAGTGGTGATGTCAATATTAATTTTGTATATGATTGTGCAAGAAAAAGGATGTTGGTAGATCTCCTAAATTCATATGATCTGATGCAAACTGTGTTGTTTTCCAAATAGGGTGCAGGGGAACAGTAGCACTGTCATAGACAATATTTTTATTCATTCTTCATTACTAGATGGGCATTCTGTTAGTAAAAGTGTGAATGGCCTTTCAGACCATGATGCACTAATTTTAACACTAAAAGGCTTTTATACTCAAACCAGTGTTATATTTAATTACAAACTATGTAGGAAAGTTAATACAACAGCAATAGACAGTTTTTTTAAAACTTGTCAAGGAACAAGACTGGCAAAATGTTTATAGTGCCGATAATATAGATGACAAATATTAATACTTTCCTTAACACATTTCTCATTTCTCTTGCTCTTTGAGAGTTGCTTTCCATTAGAACATTCTAAACGGTGTACTAGCAGTAATGGACAGCCTGGTTGGATGACTAGTGGGATAAGGATATCATGTAGAACAAAGCGGGAATTATATCAAAATGTCAGAAGCAGTCACAATCAAGCTACAGTAGCCCATTACAAACAGTATTGTAAGGTGCTTAAAAATGTTCTTAGGAAGGCAAAGCGTATGTGGTATGCAAATAGAATAGCTAATTCACAGGATAAAATTAAAACCACACGGTCAGTTGTGAAGGAGGTGTCTGGTCAGCAGCACAAGATCGACGATATAAAGTCAGTTCGCAGTAAAAATATTTATGTTACTGATAAATCAGATACATGCACAATATTTAACAATCATTTTCTGAGCATTGCTTGTGAATTAAATAAAAATTTAGTTTCTACAGGAAATCATAGCTTTCTTGGCAAATGCCATTGCGAGATTGATGTCTGAAATACTCCTGTGTGATACAGACAACTGAGAGAGATTGAGTCAATAATTAAATCACTGAAAACTAAGGACTCTCATGGCTATGATGGAGTGTCTAGAAGAATATTAAAGTACTGTGCTGCACATACTAGCCCTGTATTTAGCCATATTTGTAATTTTTCCTTTAAGAATGGTCAGTTTCCTGAGCAATTAAAATACTCAGTAGTAAAGCCGGTTTATAAAAAGGGTGAAAGGGGTAACGCAGATAATTTTAGACCTATTTCTATGCCATCAGTGTTTGCAAAAGATATTGAAAAGGCAGTGTATGTAAGGATAATTGATCGTTTTATACCACACGATTTGCTATCAAATGTACAGTTCGGCTTTAGAAGTCGTTTAACAACTGAAAATGCTATATTCTCTTCTCTCTGTGAGGTACTGCATGGGTTAAACAAAAGGTTTCAAACACTTGGCACATTTTTTATCTAACTAATGCGTTTGATTGTGTTGATCACAAAATATTGCTCCATAATTTGGACCATTACGGAATACGGGGAGTAGCTCACAATTGGTTCACCTCTTACCTTAGCAACAGATAGCAAAAGGTCATTACTCACAATGTTGATAACGGCTGTGATGTGGGGTCTGAGTGGGGTACTGTCAAGTGGGGGGAGCCCCAGGGATCAGTGTTGGGGCCGCTCCTGTTCCTTATTTATATAAATGATATGCCCTCTAATGTTACAGGTAACTCTAAAATATTTCTGTTTGCTGATGACACTAGTAAAGGATGTTGTGTGCAACATTGACTCGGTTTCAAGTAGTGCAGTACATGACCTCAGTTCATGGCTTGTAGAAAATAAACTAACGTTAAATCACAGTAAGACTCATTTCTTACAGTTTGTAACACACAATTCAACAAAACCTGACATTTTAATTTCACAGAAAGGGCATAGATTAGTGAAACTGAACAGTTCAAATTTCTAGGTGTTCAATTAGATAGTAAGCTGTCGTGGAAAGCCCACATTCAGGATCTTGTTCAAAGACTTAATACTGCCATTTTTACTATTTGAACGCTATCAGAAGTGAGTGATACTTCGACACGAAAATTCATCTACTTTGTTTATTTTCATTCGCTTATGTCGGATGGTATTATATTTTGGGATAACTCTTCCCATTCTATAAGGATATTTTTGGCTCAGAAACGGGCGGTTCGGGCAATAAGTGGTGTGAGTTCACGAACCTCTTGTCGACCTCTGTTCACGAGTCTGGGTATTTTGACATTTGCCTCTCAACATGTATATTCCTTATTGTCATTTCTTGTTACCAATATTACTTTATTCCCAAGAATAAGAAGCTTTCACTCGGTTAATACTTGGCAGAAATCAACCCTGCATTTGGATCGGACTTCCTTAACTCTTGTGCAAAAAGGTGTGCAGTATACTGCTGCATCCATTTTCAATAAGCTGCCACTCGAATTCAAAAATCTTAGCAGTAATCTACGCCCTTTCAAATCGAAACTGAAGAGTCTCCTCATGTGTTACTCCTCATATTCTGTCGAGGAGTTCCTTGAAAAATTAAGCTGATTCTTATTATATTGCTCATAGCGTTTACTTAAAACTTATGGACTGACTTTTTCCAGGTTCATGAACATGTACGACAGTGGCTCCACGCCAACATCTGGGAAATGTGCCTCCGCCCAGATGCAGTTGTACGAATGAAACAGAAAGTGCTTGCCCACAAGAGAAAGGTGCTGCAACATCTGAATGTGAACACATCATCCCTGGGACGAAGGATCAGGATGAAGCGAGAGCATGAGCTATGTCCCTCATAGTAAAGGCGACATTGTAGTACTCACAACTCTGAGAAGAGTAGCGAATCGCCTGAGCTGCCTCCACTCTTTTCCGATAGAGAAAGGCAGGGCGATAATGGGAGGATCTCAAAATGTCTGCAAAATGGAGGCCCAAGGCATTGGAGATAGCAATAGGGTCCACTATGGGATCATCTGCTACCATCAGGACGGAGATTGGGGAACGGATCTCTGTCACGGGGAGCTGTCGGAGGTTGGTCCATAGGATGGAAGAGGGAGTGGAACCGTTGAAAGAACTAGTGGATGAAATTCATTTATCTTTTTTCCTATACCGAAGAATGCGACAACACTATGCACAAACTGTTTTAATAAATGCATTTTGCCATCATAGAATGCCGGTTAAAAACACGGAGAGCACGTCTCCGCACGTGTATCGCATTGTGGCACGCCTCAGTCCACCGACGGACAGGGACACGGTGTGGTAAAGAGGAAGTGCGAGGAACGGAATATTCCGCGGCAGTATGAATAAAGTTTGCAAGATATTCCACCTGGTCAATGCAACTGGGGAAATTTTGTTCATCGAAGGTTGCCAGGGAGGAGCAAAGCCTCCAGTCGGCTTTAGTAATCTGGCATTTGGGTATGCACATAGGTTAGGTAGGAGTCGGCAAACGGATACCACACGGGAAATGGTCACTAATATGTGTCAGAGACAACAGACGACTCGAGATAATGGGCAAGCTGGGCAGTGCAGAAGGATAAATCCAGTTGGGAATAGGTGTGTGGAGTCTGAAAGGAATGTGAGTGCTCCTGTGTAGAGGTGGTTAAGTTGCTTGAAATGGTCAGCCAAGAGGGCACTTTTCTGACAGGTCCCGGGCGAACCCCGAAGCGGATGGTGCACATTAGAGTCACCAAGCAGCAGAAAGGGGTGAGGTAACTGTCCAATAAGTAGGAGGAAATCTGCCATGCTGAATGTCGAATGACAGAGGGATGTAAGTGATACAAGTGAGGAAAGAAAAGGCAAACTGCAACAGCTTGAAGGTCCACAGTTAGGAGATGAACATCATCCCATATGAGCAGTATGACTTCCCCGTGAGGTGGAATGCCATCCTCTGAGTGGGTGGGGGGAATGTGAAAGAAAGCTCAGAGGGGACAATTTTGCTTGCTGTAGGCAGAGAACTAATCGATGTTGCAATTCTAAGAGAAGCCGTACATCCTCGTTGAAGGCCACAAACGTTCCATTGAAGGAGTCATAATGAGGAAAGGGGAAGAAGGAAAAAATGAAGGAGTGTCACCTCGGCAGCTGCCAAGTGCCAGCCTTCAAAGACACTGTTACATGACACGGAGACTGGAGGATCCTGCTCCATCAGATCTACAGAGGCGTAGGCATTCTCCCTCTGTCGATATGCGAAGTCGAGGGCAGAGAAACGGTTGTCGGCGCACACCGGAGGCAGGGAGGTCAGCCAAAAGAGGGTATCACGTGGCAACACCGTCAAAGAGGGTCTCCGAGTCGGAGAAGGAGAAGACCGTTTGACTGTTTGACTTCTTGGAACCTTTCGGCTTGACAGAGGAAGACTCAGATGTTTATTAGCTGGAGGGATGTAAGAAGTCTTTGAGGGAGTATTCCTTCTGTCCTTTCTGGCCAGTTGGTTGTGGAGCAGGAGGCTTCATCCTGGGAGGCAAATGTTTGGTGGTTTATTGCACAACTGAAACAGGAGACAGCGATACTAGTGTGACACTGCGCAATTTCACATCGTCAGAGCTGAATTTGAGATCGCACCTCTGCATGGCCACGTCCTCCGTGGACCGAAATCCATAAAGCACAATACAGTAAGTGCCAGATGGTAGAACACAGGGTTTGCAACTAGCCAGTCCTTGCGAGTGACAGGTAAGGCACTTTTTCCTTTACCCAGATCACCTGAACAGCCCGCTCATCGAGATACGCGGGACAATCTCGAGACGAGGCAGCACGGTCGTCATTACAGTTATGTGCAGAAATGGAGGTGGACAACCACCTTCGTGAACATGCCTACCACAGGTTACACATTTGGCCGGGTGTCAACGAGACATTCGAGTGTGATGGAAACGATGGTAATGGTAGCAGTGCATCAGGTTCGGAAAGTACAGTGGGATTGTGGTAACTTTGTAGCCTGCTTTCATGTTGGACAGAAGCACCACTCTATCAAAAGTGAGAAGAAGTGTGGGTTGGCACTAAGGAGGAATCTACGTGTTTCATTACCCCATGGACGGCAATGAAAACCTGATCAGAGAGTTACGTTTGGATTTGTGCCTCAGTCAGACCGTCGAGCAGTCTAGTGTAAAATACACCAAGGGAAGAATTCAGAGTTCTATGGGCCTCAACATGATCATAATAACTGTGGAAAAGTGGCAAGCAGTAGTTGTGCTTGAGAATCACAAGTAGTATCCAAAAGCAAAGTGCCATCGGTAAACGAGAGCAAGATTTCACAGGGCTGGCAATTACATCAACACCTTTCTGATTAAGAAACTTATTTCCCATTGCAAAGGACTGATGATCTTCAGTAGGTGAAACCACGAGAAACCGTGGAACAGTTGGGAGGGTCTTTGAATCATTAGCCTCATTCCACTTACGTTACGTAGCCACTGACTGAAGATGATTGGCTCAGACGCGTGGGTCAGCCTTTGGGAGAGCACAGGGAGAAAAAAAAAAAAACAACCTAAAGTGGAGGAGGGATAGGAGAAGGTAAATGAAGAAAGGAAAAATGGAATGAAAAACTGGTGAAACTGTTCTTATGTCTACTACTGAAAATGGGGAACACATTCCCAAAAACACCTCAGACATGTTTCCCAAGGGAAAAGGAATAGTAAGAGGATAGACGGAAGCGAAAAGATGCTGCAAACGCTGTGGGGCCCCTCAGTAGCCGAGCACAAGCACGACAAAGAGCAGTGAACCCCCCTGGGGAGATCAAATCGATGATGATACTGATGTGGGACTTCGAGTTCCACTCTGATGATTGCTCTATTCTTGTGTTCTGTTGTCTCTAGGTTGACTGCTTCCAACTTGACATTGTGTTTGGCCACGATTCACCCATTTCTGCCAACACCGTTCGAATAGTGGCATTGCTCAAATTTCAATTTTGAGTGTTTTGACAATTGCTCCAATTGGGTTCTTTGAGGCCAATTACATGCCCTGTCTCAAAGGCTGACACCTGCATATATTATTCACATACTTGTCTGTGAGGCATAGTTACTGTCCAGCTGAGTACACAGGATGAAATTCACGAAGTCCTTATGCCTTGGTATCAATATGTTCCCTGTTTACTATCCTTGCCAGTTGGGCGGTGAAACTGTGCTGCAGTATCACACATTCATCCATTGGCAACCACAGTATACAGTTTTACATCTTCCATCAATACCTTTACAATTATCAGTTTGTGACCAATTTGCGTAACTGCTTCATAGTGTGTATTTTTTTTCCCCTTCTTCTCAGAGGGAAATAGGAAAGAAGCACAGAGCTCATAGTTTAGTTAAAAAATAATTCAATACATACCCTGCAAACATCCATTAAAAGTTACACACTAAAGACCTTACATATGTAAACTGATAATCCTACATCTGTTGAATACGATTATTAAACAAACAGCAACTTTTGTGAAAAATTAAAATACTAATGTAGCGAACACATACCTCTGGTCTGTAATCTTCGAATTCCAGTTCTTCAAATTCCAGACCGAGTTCTTTTTTCACCGTCACAATGCCAGTATCCTAGAAAATAAGTTATTTTTTCCTGTAATTGTGGTGTGTATACACACACAGCAGTAACAGCAATCATATATTGATGAAACATTTGGCAACAAGGTATATTTAAGAGTATGTCATAATGAAACAATTGCAGGGACATTTGCTGAACAGTAGATTAAGATACTGTTTTACAGAATTAATGACTGCACTTTTTTCAGTTACATTTTACCTGAAGTTTCAAGTCTGAGGTACAAAAAGGTGCCTATGTGATTGGTGTATTGTATGGAAATATTTATTATAATTTCATTCTTTTCCAGATTTTTCTGTGACACTTCACGGAACATTTTTATTTTTAAATTTAAAAGAAATTAATTATTTTATAGGTTCCGTTTGTTCAATTTGACCAGAAATGGTACGTATTTCACACTTTACAATATTTTGGTTGCGGTACCTCTTCTAACATTTTATTACCCCTTAAATCAAGAACCGTCATATCTTTCCAAAAGTAAACTCAATTTTTCATAAAAAAAAAGAACAATCATATAGAAGAAAATACAAAGTGTGTATTAATTTGGTGATGGGACACTGTCAGTAATTTTTACAAAAGCTTTGTTTGAAAGTTACGTAGAATAACATAATTATTTTTACAAATTTTCTTATATCGAGAGGAATGTTTTCTTTGTAACTGTTCACTCATGGATGCACAAAACTATGTATGTAAATTAATTTGACCAATTACCAGCTCTGGAACAATCTATAACTTCATACTGAACTACATCATTTATCATACGCACCAAAAGCAAGTTAGTCTTTATTTCAGGCTGAAATGGGGCATACTCTGTCTACATGTGGAGTTTTATGTTAGATTCATCATGCTCTGAATGGTATGTGCTCTACATGTCACTTTTTATGTTGAAAACGGATTTATATTGAAAATGCATTTGAAAGGTTTTAAGAACTTAACTGAGGACAGTGATTAAAATGATACCTGCAGATGCTAGCAGAAAGACCAGTTAGCGATGTGCAAAGAGCTGATGCATAGGTATCGCTGTTTGCCACGACTAGATGGGAAATAAAATGTGGATAAATATCTTCACTAGCATTCAATAGACCTGGACCTTCACATCATCCCCTAGAGAATTTAACATTTGAAGCCACAAATACATCCACAAAATAAGATGAGCATTAAAATATATCTCTCATTGTAAAACTACTTTAGAGCTTTTTTTATAACTTTGCTGTGTCTTGTGCTATATAACTATAGAACTTTTAAAATTAGTTCCGACTCTTTACATCTGGCTACCTGGAGGGGGACATGACACCGTTGCCCATGAGACAGCAATGTTGAGCCAGCTTTCCCTAACAAGCTGCCAGTCGTTCTGCCGGTAATGTGCCCCTGTTGCCACACCACAAATAAACTGTACCACACGCATTAGATGCATCAACATTCACCAGGTCTCAAAGCCGCATTTTGTGGCATCGGAATGCTCTGTTGTCATCAGGTATTGTGACTAAGTGTTTTGGATTTGATTTGAATTAATAACAACAGTTCAGTACATCTGAATATGATATTTGCAATAAAAGTGTCCTCCAGGAAAATGTTCACCAGCTGTGAAGATAATATTCTGCTGCGAAACATTCCTCGGAATTCTGTGTTGGGAAATACGGAAGTGTCCGATCCCACCCGTCTGCTTTGACCCATGACGTCACAAATATGGCGGAAACGACCATAAATCACGATTCCAATATGGTGCACATAAAGTCGGTATGCACACGTTATAAGGACGAAAATACATAGAAAAACAAACACACACACTTTCCACAAAAAGCCTAATGACACTAACAGGACAAGGGCGGAAAATGGGGTGTTTTTGGGGTGGGGGCAAACTAAATATAAACAAATTTAGACACTCACCCCCATATAAAACCACACAAAATGACGAAAAAACCGACTTCACAAAACTCCCCAAATACCACTAAACACAATATCATCTGGAATCGGACACTTCCCTTGACCTATATAGCTCAACAGCAGCTCCTGATCCCATAAATTAGCGTCCAACACTTCCCTTGGCCTATATAGCTCAAAAACATCTCCCGATACCAATATCAACATACACAGCCACACATTGGGATCGAACACTTCCCTTGACCTGCGCACTGTTAATTTTATCCGTCATATCCATTCCTGAACAAAAACAACAATCTATTAATTCTACTGAAATTACCACACGATGTACAGCGAACAACACTAAATTAACCTTCACACAAAATCGTTAATTCACTGAAACAAATTCCACTACAAACACAGCCGACACACTAACAATTCTGGATAATGAGCAAAAGCAAACTGAGCCCATTACACCACACAAACGAAAACCCTGAACATACCACCAGAGAGCACAACAAACCACAACACGACGACATCTACAAACATGCCACACTCACAAACCAAACTCCGCGCCGCCATGACGTCACGGGTCAAAGCCGACGCGTGGGATCGGACGCTTCTGTCGACCCCTCTGTTGTGATGTGTAAATCTCCAACAATGCTGTGGAGGAAAGTGGATATTTTGCTCTGGGTACAAAGAAATGTTCCACGAGATAAAGTTGAAATTAGCATCTACAAGGTGGCGTTCATGGAACCTGGAGTGTTGTACAAGCCAAAACTTCACACTACCAGGTCGACGAACTAGCTGTAGGCAAACTGTACAGTTTAATCAGGCTTCCTCTGTATCGTGCTCATTTAAATCCGACAGAATATATGGGACTAGGTCAAAAAATGTGGCCAACAACAGCACAAAGTTTACATTCACTGAGGTCGAAATGCTGACGAAAGATGCCACTGCGAATGTTATATGACAGGACTGGTCTCAAGTTGTCATCCACAGAATGAAGATAGTTGAGGAGACTGATTCATGAACGACTGTGACAAGTTTTGAGGGATACATAACTTCTCTTATTGCCATGTTAAATCTGCTTCTTTTGTCAAAACAAACCGGAGTTTAGAAATATTCATCCCTCTAACATCTAGCGCAGTTGAAACTGTGACAATGTTGAAATAGTGTATTATTAAACAAACAACTGAGTCCAAGTCAGGTCAATAGTTTACGAAACAGCTCATTCTCAGTATAAAAATAAATATGTGTCATTTATATTGTACAAAACCACAGCAGTTCTCATTTCACAAGCTATTGACGGTTCTCAATAATAATGCTATTTCATTGAAAAAATATGTAGTTACTCGAATGTCACGAGAGACACGGAAGTTTCGCATATTAATCATACGCCGAAACGCACTCGCCTTGCCCACTATCATCTACAAAAACCATTTATGAGATATTAGGAATTTATCAATATTTTGTTCTAATTTTTTCACCACTGCACGAGTCTGTGATGAAGCACTTTACATACATTCCATTTTCACGAGATTGGAAACAGACAACAATAGCCTTTCAAGTTTAAAGAATAATTCAATGTATAATCTAGACCTAATATGCAGTAACATGCAACCTAACAAGTACCAAACACAAATTCATAACAATACTTATTTTTCATTACAAAATAAGAATTTATTGCATTAGTTTACATACTATCGAAATATCACAATAACTGTGACCATTAAAGAAATGAGACAGGGTTCACCACAAAGCTGATGAATTAAATCATAAGATGCGCGAGAATAAGAGTTTATTACTACATAGCTTCTTTAAAATTGTTTGAGAAAGATGGGAGATCGGCCGGCTTGCACGGCTTACCGTTCACGTAATCAAGCGAACATGCCTGGTTCTGTGCCAAGTAGACCTGGCACTATATTTAGAAAAGATATATGAATGGTCCGAAAGTGCCAGTTGGTCACAACTATCGAAGAGTGTGAGGTCATCGACATGAGTGCTAAAAGGAACTCGTTAAACTTTGGTTACACGATAAATCAGTCTAATCTAAAACCCGTAAATTCATCTAAATACCTAGGTATTACAATTACGAACAAGTTAAATTGGAAGGAAAACACAGAAAATATTGTGGGGATCACTAACCAAAGACTGCATTTTATTGGCAGGACACTTAGAAAATGTAGCAGACCTACTAAGGAGACATCGAGAGGACAAGGGTTCAATCCCGCATCAAGCCATCCTGATTTAGGTTTTCTGTGATTTCCCTAAATCGCTCCGGGCAAATGCTGGGATGGTTCCTTTCAAAGGGCACGGCTGACTTCCTTCCCTAATCCGCTGAGACCGATGACCTCGCTGTCTGGTCTCCTTCCCCAAACAACCCAACCCTACCAAGGAGACTGCCTACACTACACTTGTCTGTCCTCTTTCAGAATACTGTTGCACGGTGTGGGATGCTTACCAGACAGTACTGACAGAGTACATGGAAAAAGTTCAAAGAAAGGCAGCACGTTTTGTATTATCGCGAAATATGGGGGAGAGTGTCACTGAAATGATACAGGATTTGGTCTGGAAATCATTAAAAGAAAGGCATTTTTCGATGCGACGGAATCTTCTCACATTCCAATCTCCAACTTCCTCCTCCGAATGCAAAAATATTTTGTTGACACTGATCTACATAGGGAGAAACGATCACCACGATAAAATAAGGGAAATCAGAGCTCGTACTATACGAGATTGGAACAATAGAGAATTGTGAAGGTGGTTCGATGAATCCTCTGCCAGGCACTTGAATGTGATTTGCAGAGTATCCATGCAGATATAAATACTGCAGTCACCTGCTGACATGCCCAGCACACACTGGCAACTACACTTCCCTCCACTCGCACCGTACTGGACTTATTGTACACACACTATACACATATACATAGCTATATGACTAGCTTAAAAATACATTTAATTAGCATCAAATGTTGTATCAATGATTTCTAAATGGACATGGGGAGCTGCAGCATTAAAATGTCTACAGCCAGCCAAATCTTTAATCTGAGAAAGGTTACATACAATACATGGGAATTTAACTAGCAAACTTATACACCCCCCCCCCCCCCCCCCCCCCCCCCCATGAACCTTGCCGTTGGTGGGGAGGCTTGCGTGCCTCAGCGATACAGATAGCCGTACCGTAGGTCAACCACAACGGAGGGGTATCTGTTGAGAGGCCAGACAAACGTGTGGTTCCTGAAGAGGGGCAGCAGCCTTTTCAGTAGTTGCAAGGGCAACAGTCTGGATGATTGACTGATCTGGCCTTGTAACAATAACCAAAACGGCCTTGCTGTGCTGGTACTGCGAACGGCTGAAAGCAAGGGGAAACTACAGCCGTAATTTTTCCCGAGGGCATGCAGCTTTACTGTATGATTACATGATGATGGCGTCCTCTTGGGTAAAATATTCCGGAGGTAAAATAGTCCCCCATTCGGATCTCCGGGCGGGGACTACTCAAGAGGATGTCGTTATCAGGAGAAAGAAAACTGGCGTTCTACGGATCGGAGCGTGGAATGTCAGATCCCTTAATCGGGCAGGTAGGTTAGAAAATTTAAAAAGGGAAATGGATAGGTTGAAGTTAGATATAGTGGGAATTAGTGAAGTTCGGTGGCAGGAGGAACAAGACTTCTGGTCAGGTGACTACAGGGTTATAAACACAAAATCAAATAGGGGCAAGGCAGGAGTAGGTTTAATAATGAATAGGAAAATAGGAATGCGGGTAAGCTACTACAAACAGCATAGTGAACGCATTATTGTGGCCAAGATAGATACGAAGCCCACGCCTACTACAGTAGTACAAGTTTATATGCCAACTAGCTCTGCAGATGACGAACAAATTGAAGAAATGTATGATGAAATAAAAGAAATTATTCAGATTGTGAAGGGAGACGAAAATTTAATAGTCATGGGTGACTGCAATTCGAGTGTAGGAAATGGGAGAGAAGGAAACATAGTAGGTGAATATGGATTGGGGGACAGAAATGAAAGAGGAAGCCGCCTGGTCGAATTTTGCACAGAGCACAACATAATCATAACTAACACTTGGTTTAAGAATCATGAAAGAAGGTTGTATACATGGAAGAACCCTGGAGATACTAAAAGGTATCAGATAGATTATATAATGGTAAGACAGAGATTTAGGAACCAGGTTTTAAATTGTAAGACATTTCCAGGGGCAGATGTGGACTCTGACCACAATCTATTGGTTATGACCTGTAGATTAAAACTGAAGAAACTGCAAAAAGGTGGGAATTTAAGGAGATGGGACCTGGATAAACTAAAAGAACCAGAGGTTGTACAGAGGTTCAGGGAGAGCATAAGGGAGCAATTGACAGGAATAGGGGAAATAAATACAGTAGAAGAAGAATGGGTAGCTTTGAGGGATGAAGTAGTGAAGGCAGCAGAGGATCAAGTAGGTAAAAAGACGAGGGCTAGTAGAAATCCTTGGGTAACAGAAGAAATATTGAATTTAATTGATGAAAGGAGAAAATATAAAAATGCAATAAGTGAAACAGGCAAAAAAGAATACAAACGTCTCAAAAATGAGATCGACAGGAAGTGCAAAATGGCTAAGCAGGGATGGCTAGAGGACAAATGTAAGGATGTAGAGGCCTATCTCACTAAGGTTAAGATAGATACCGCCTACAGGAAAATTAAAGAGACCTTTGGAGATAAGAGAACGACTTGTATGAATATCAAGAGCTCAGATGGAAACCCAGTTCTAAGCAAAGAAGGGAAAGCAGAAAGATGGAAGGAGTATATAGAGGGTCTATACAAGGGCGGTGTACTTGAGGACAATATTATGGAAATGGAAGAGGATGCAGATGAAGATGAAATGGGAGATATGATATTGCGTGAAGAGTTTGACAGAGCACTGAAAGACCTGAGTCGAAACAAGGCCCCCGGAGTAGACAATATTCCATTGGAACTACTGACGGCCGTGGGAGAGCCAGTCCTGACAAAACTCTACCATCTGGTGAGCAAGATGTATGAAACAGGCGAAATACCCTCAGACTTCAAGAAGAATATAATAATTCCAATCCCAAAGAAAGCAGGTGTTGACAGATGTGAAAATTACCGAACTATCAGCTTAATAAGTCACAGCTGCAAAATACTAACACGAATTCTTTACAGACGAATGGTAAAACTAGTAGAAGCCAACCTCGGGGAAGATCAGTTTGGATTCCGTAGAAATGTTGGAACACGTGAGGCAATACTGACCTTACGACTTATCTTAGAAGAAAGATTAAGGAAAGGCAAACCTACGTTTCTAGCATTTGTAGACTTAGAGAAAGCTTTTGACAATGTTGACTGGAATACTCTCTTTCAAATTCTAAAGGTGGCAGGGGTAAAATACAGGGAGCGAAAGGCTATTTACAATTTGTACAGAAACCAGATGGCAGTTATAAGAGTCGAGGGACATGAAAGGGAAGCAGTGGTTGGGAAGGGAGTAAGACAGGGTTGTAGCCTCTCCCCGATGTTGTTCAATCTGTATATTGAGCAAGCAGTAAAGGAAACAAAAGAAAAATTCAGAGTAGGTATTAAAATTCATGGAGAAGAAATAAAAACTTTGAGGTTCGCCAATGACATTGTAATTCTGTCAGAGACAGCAAAGGACTTGGAAGAGCAGTTGAATGGAATGGACAGTGTCTTGAAAGGAAGATATAAGATGAACATCAACAAAAGCAAAACAAGGATAATGGAATGTAGTCTAATTAAGTTGGGTGATGCTGAGGGAATTAGATTAGGAAATGAGGCACTTAAAGTAGTAAAGGAGTTTTGCTATTTGGGGAGCAAAATAACTGATGATGGTCAAAGTAGAGAGGATATAAAATGTAGGCTGGCAATGGCAAGGAAAGCGTTTCTGAAGAAGAGAAATTTGTTAACATCCAGTATTGATTTAAGTGTCAGGAAGTCATTTCTGAAAGTATTCGTATGGAGTGTAGCCATGTATGGAAGTGAAACATGGACGATAAATAGTTTGGACAAGAAGAGAATAGAAGCTTTCAAAATGTGGTGCTACAGAAGAATGCTGAAGATTAGATGGGTAGATCACATAACTAATGAGGAAGTATTGAATAGGATTGGGGAGAAGAGAAGTTTGTGGCACAACTTGACCAGAAGAAGGGATCGGTTGGTAGGACATGTTCTGAGGCATCAAGGGATCACCAATTTAGTATTGGAGGGCAGCGTGGAGGGTAAAAATCGTAGAGGGAGACCAAGAGATGAATACACTAAGCAGATTCAGAAGGATGTAGGCTGCAGTAGGTACTGGGAGATGAAAAAGCTTGCACAGGATAGAGTAGCATGGAGAGCTGCATCAAACCAGTCTCAGGACTGAAGACCACAACAACAAACAACAACTTATACCACTCACAAACTTCGAGAAGGTGACCACTATTAAAATATGGTAGCTTTTAGTAAATAAAAATTGCTTCCCTCTTTTGTTTTTTTTTTTTTTTTGGGGTGGGGGGGGGGCGGAAGGAAGGGGGGGGGGGATTTGCCTTATGGTGCAAAAATGATGAACAAATAAAAAAAGTGCTTCTGCTGAAGAATCTAATCTTAACCGAGAAGTGCTCAGTAAATACCAAAAGAAGTGCAGTGCAGTTGCACAAGATATTGAAAATGTAGTGATGCACATCAAAGGCAAGAAACTGGCACCATTGAGTACTTCCAGATTCCTCAATTATTCTACAATTATGGGCAACAACAACAACAACAACCACATCATTATCCCTTTGTGACCTTTCATATTGGTAGAAGATTATTCAGTTCTTTCCTGTTTTGTCTGAATGCCTCCAATCACGAATTCCAAGCTCGGAAATCCAAAAACAGGTAATGTCATCCAACTTCTACCGTGCCCTCAGAAAACATCTGAAAGGCAAGTTGTTGCTTGGGAATGCTAGTTAAGATTTTAGTGAGACCAGGTATTGTAATCTGGACAGTATCATAATTTGATGAATAGCAAGTTGGCATATTTGAAACAAAGCTCTTGAGACAAATTCTGGGACCAGTGGAAAAAATGTGTGGTGGTGGAGATTCAAATACGGAGAACGAGATGTTATTAGTTGCACTAAGATTAAAAGACTGGAAAGGGCACGAGTGGTACTCGGAGCTAAGGATAGAATGATTAAGACAATATTAAATGCAGTGTGTGAAGGAATCGCAAGGGTTTAAAGAGCAAGCTGAGGTGGGAGGAATGTGTCAAAAAGGAATTAGCGAAAATTGGAATTCGTGATTGGAGGCATTCAGACAAAACAGGAAAGAACTGAATAATCTTCTACCAATATGAAAGGTCACAAAGGGATAATGATGTGGTTGTTGTTGTTGCCCATAATTGTAGAATAATTGAGGAATCTGGAAGTACTCAATGATGCCAGTTTCTTGCCTTTGATGTGCACCACTACAGAGGTTGGCAACTTGCTCTAAATGCAAGATTTTGCACTTCACAAAACAAAGAAACTTAGTACCCAATGGCTATAATATCAGTCAGTCACTGTTGGAATCGGCCATCTCAACTCGTACAAATACTTGGGTGTAACACTTTGTAGGGATATGAAAGGGAATGATCACATAGGCTCAGTCATGGGTAAAGCAGGCTGTGAACTTCGGTTTATTGGTAGAGTACAAGGCAGTCTACAAAGGAGATTGCTTATAAATCACTTGTGTGACCAATTCTAGAATGGTGCTCAAGTGTGTGGAACCTGTACCAATCAGAACTAACAGGGTATATTAAACACATACAGAGAAGGGCAGCATAAATGGTCCCCGGTTTGTTTGATCCATGGGACAGTGTCACAGGGATGCTGAAGGAACTGAACTGGAAGACGCTTGATGATAGATGTAAACTAGCCCGAAAAAGTCTACCAACAAAGTTTAAAGAACCAACTTCAAATGATAACACTAGGAATAAACAGCAAACCCACACATATCGTTCACATAGGGGTCGTGAGGAGACGATTAGAATAATTACTGCACACACACACACACACACACACACACACACACACACACACACACACACACACACAGAGGCATTCAAATAATCATTTTTCCTGCACTCCATATGTGAGTGAAACAGAAAGAAACCTTAGTAACTTATACAAGTACCGTCTGTCATGCACCTCACAGTGGTTTGCAGAGTACGGATGTAGATAGATTCTCAAGACAAAAATTTGTTCTTCCAGAAACCAAGCTCGTAAAGATAATTTCAAACTGACAACCTCCTCCTAACAAACAGCTCCACAGCTTCATGGCTGAAAAGAAGCTTATTTGTAGGGTACTCCTGGTATTGATAAGCAAACACACATCTGCACATTGCATCCTGCTTTAATATGCCTATCAAATCAAAAATAAATACCGCCTTCCGACCACCGCCGAAGACGAAAGAGCTGCTGGGCTCAGCTAAAGACCCACTCAGACTAAACACACCTGGTATATACAGCATTGCCTGCAAATGTGGCGTGCAGTATATTGGTCAAACGCAGCGCTGCATCTCTAAAAGGTGCGAGGAACACATCAGGCGTGTTCGACTTGGATAGATAGAGAAATCTGCTATAGCTGAACATAGCATCAAAGAAAACCACACCTTTGATTTCAAAAACACCAGAGTGCTGTGCCGAGCCGGAAGCTATTGGGATAGGGTCATTAAAGAATCAATAGAAATACGGATCCACGAGAATCTTGTGAACAGGGACGAAGGCTATCAACTGAGTGCGGCCTGGAATCCAGCATTAGCCACAATACACCAGGAACGCAACAAGAACCGTCCAGCTCACGAGACGCGATCAGAATGCTCTGATGGAGACACGAACGGCGCACCCACTTCCCCCTCCACCTCACCCGCCGGCTCCTCTGGACCCAGCCTCCCGCGGCCAGGTGGTGGGGGGGCACACCGCAGGTATAAAGGGACCGGCATCCGCAAAGTCTCGGCACTTCGCCAGAAGATGACGAGTATGTCACTCGTCGAAACGTCGCAGTTTGAAGACACTGCCACCCGGCTGGAAGCCCGAGAACTCTTCGCCATGCCTATCTTTGTTGTCCACATATCTTAACCTCATTTCTGGGCCGCAGTTTCAAGTGAAGAATGAGCTGATGTTCTTTTGTCATTCATATGTTCCTTTCTTTCCTTCTCTTCTCCTTCCCAATTCTCAGCAATCTAGATTGCTGACTGTAAAGAGTAGCAGCTATTCTGTAACATTCAGAATCAGACTGCCACTACTGCACACACTGCAAAATAACTGCACACAGAACACAAATTCATGACTTTGTCCACGAATCAGTATCCCGCTTCCAATGTTCAATATTTTCACAGCCGGTGAACGTGTTCTTAGAAGACCTCTCTTATTGAGAATTGCACATTCAGACATGCCGCACTGTTATTACTAATGCAACACCAACACAAAACACTTGTCCACAACACCTGATGACTGCCAAACAATTCAATGTGAAAATGAACAACTACAGTAGAGCTGTTGAACATAGGTGTATCACTTGGTTCTGTTTATCAACAGTGGTGCATTAGCAAGCACACCGACAGCAGCGCGGTACGGAAAGCAGACACGCCATCAGTGTTACCTCAGCTAAGGCATCTCGTCTCTTCCTGTGAGCCAGAGGTCAAAATTTGGAACTTATTTTAAACGCACTATACAAATTCCCAGGGTTATGTACCGGCAATTTGTCAAGCCAGTGAGTGGAAGCAACAGAAGGCGAGGCATCGCCAGAAGAGGAACAAATAGCAGCACATGAGATGTGCAGTGTAGCAAGCAGGCAAAAGCAGTGGTTCCATCCCATCTTAAGGATTTTGTTACCTCAAGCTTAAAAATTAGGTGACCACCACAAAAAGTACAACTAAATGTTAAACAGTATTCCATCAAATCATAAAAAATAATGCTCAGCAACGAGAAGTACATTTGTGAACACTATGTACTTCAGGTGAAGAAACAAGCAGCCTCAGTTGCAGTGTTCAAATTTTTTATTATTTCCCACTGACTCATTTCATCTTTATTTAGGCACCTTCTGACTGCCCTAACCGGAAGAAATACAAAATTTCATAATAGTGGTATGAGCCCATTTAGTGAGATTGGATTACCAAGAAGGCATATAAGAACTTACTAGCATTTGGTAGAAAAGGTTACTTGGGATACAGTGCATAAAATATCCCAGTACGTAAATACCCTTGTCAAAGGTTTAAAAACACTGGGTGCAGTACTATAGAATAGAATAAAACACTAGATGATCTAAAGGTTTTTTTTTAAATGTGTAACCTGCTTTGTCCCCAAAGTGACAATCTACACTAGAAATAAGAAGAAAGCAGCAGATTACCATATTATGCCGTATGGCACAGTCCAATGCAAACCAAACAGTATCAGGCTTACAGTAAATCTTTACATCAAAAACATGCCAACAATGTTGTGCATATTCTGGCTGCATGCATCACACTGGATATGGAAACATACAAGGCCCCTAAGACCAGAACATGAGGCCCTCAGCAGATGGCACCTGCAGGTTGTGAGCTATGATAGTGTTTAATTGCTAAATCTCATCATAAAAGCAAACCATGACAGTAATTACAGATGACTGCTGTTCTAAAAATTGCCGATAAGATGCTTACATTAACAACGAGAACAATCATGGGGAATAAAACGAAAACCATAGCATATAAAGAATACATTGCCATAATGGGAAAGCATGAAAGTACAGGGGGAAGCTCTAATTACCAATTTTGAGTGTCTCAAGTAATATTATAGCCAACAACATTGTGCATACCCGAATCTCCCTAAAACCAGACTCTACACCCCTCACCCCTTCCCCCGATGCAGGAGTTAGTGCCACGCTAGCTACACGTCACTACTGACTAACAATGTCAATGCTTTGTCCAGATGCCAAGCAAGTTCAGCAGCTACGTCGCAAAATAAACATCCACGAGATGCTGATAAATGCAAATACAAACATACAGTTCAATTGTACATCTTACTGACCATAGGTGGACAGTAAACGAAATTCTGTATTTAGCTTTAACCTCATATGAATTTGCATCTTTCCACAGTAGATTCTCCTTGAAAGGTAGGGGTTCAATCATCTACTCTTACAGACAATGTAGCAACAGGTAAAGACAAGAATAAATGATTATATATAATGATCAAAATCTAGGCCTGTTAGGTCATCTGCATCAGATATTAGAAGTAAAAATGTATGTAGAAATATGTAGAGTGGGAGGAAGTGTATGTTGAAATAACAGAAAAAAATGTTTTACTGTCCATATTTAAATTAAAATTTGAAGAGAAATTTCTCAAAACATTGCATTCCATCCCAACTTCAGAGAGAAATACATGGATGAGTAGACGTATCAACAAATCCTCAAACACTTAGTTACCTCACTTCCATGAAAACTAGTCTCACAGACACAGCCTTTTTGCAATTTCATGAAATCTTTGGGAGATTTTATAGTAAGCTACTGCTATCCACTAATAAACCTTACAAGCCATCAATACTATTCATAACAGAAACTAAAAGTAAAGAAGCCTGCAATATTAGAACATAGAAAACGGCAAGATTGTGCAAACAAAAATTAACAAATTAAAAACAAAGACAGTCAAACCATCCAAAAGAAATAGCAAACTTTGTGAATAAGCACTTCAATAACATTGTTAAGAAATTAAAACAAATTTTCTGACACGTACATCTTACCCACCCTGGATCAGCAACCAAACTCAGTTGTAGTCTGTCGAGAGAGAGAGAGAGAGAGAGAGAGAGAGAGAGAGAGAGAGAGAGAGAGATGGTGGGGGGGAGGGGGGGGGTGACAAGAATAATATGCTAACTAAAAAATAAAAATACGAGGTCAACTGGTGTTGCTGAAATCCCAGTTTGTGTCAAAGAATGCATGAATACCATAAAAGTCCCACGGACAAGGATGTTACCAATTTCCCAAGGTTCAGATGCTGAGAAAGAATACAGTTTTCTGATGACAGCAACATAATTAGCACAGCTAAAGCTCCAACACAATTCACAGAAAATTCTAATGCAGCCCTGAAAATGGCCTCACCTGCTCACTAAAAAATAACATACCTTTAAATCTAAAAGAAAACTGATTCTATATGCTTCTAGTTCAATAAAGCACACAATGATCATACAACAAGTGCAAAGGATGATGTATTGGATTGAATTTAGACTGCTAGATTTCAACAGAAAATGTAAAGGCTTCGGTAAAAAAGACTATCCACAGAATATTGTGCTCTGTGAATCCTTGCACCAGTTTCCAATATTTCATGCCCCAAAGTGACCTATTTTTGTTACAATACAAATACTTCAGTTATACGGACTCTTCAAGATACAGAAAAGGTCTCTGTGTATAACAAATAGTAGCAACAAGGCCACTGTACAGGTTCATTCAAAAATCTAGAAATTCTGACTGTACCATGTGAATACATCATCCAAACAGCTGTTACATTGTGCATGAGTATTTAATGTAACTGTAGACAGCCAGTTAATATTCCTGTATACCCCATGAATTAAGCAAGAATACATTATTATAAATACTGTAAGACTATGAAACGTTTATCAGATAAGAAATATTGCACCCCCAATTGATGGCATCCATACAGCCTATGTATTGATCTAAACGTGGATAACTATACCAAAGTTTCTCATTAAAACACAAATGAAGTATGAAATGCTCTATACCCAAGCATAGAATAAAAAAATAAAAAATTAGTGTTGAAAGTGGTGGCGTTCTGTGCATAAAGGGGTTTACTCTACCATTAAACCACAACAAAGAAATTTGCTGCTTGATTTTTCAAATTGCTTCGCCAGAGGGGAGTGCGGTCCGTTGCTAAGAAACATTTTGTGGTAACGAAGTGAAAATGGCTACAACCAAGGCGGTCCCCATTCTCAATCTAAGCAATCCACCTGTTCATATGCTGAATGTGATTTTCAGGAAGTTACAAATGTCCCACAACCTCAATATCTAAGCCACATAGTTTAATTAAACAAGCTCATCCCGCCACTAAGGATGTGAAAACATACCATGTCCTCCTGTTTCACATAACCCATAATGCCTTTAGCTGAATGATCGTTCAAACCCGCGTTGAACATTCTGAAACAGAAAAAGACAGGTGTAAGTTTATAAATGGGTTTACAATATGATATCCTCGTCTGCAAGTAAAGACGTATAATTTTCACAAAACAATCCTCGATTTAGTCAACGCCTTGAAACCGATTCCTAAGACAACGCTGATACAACTTTTACATCTCACTGTTACTTGGACATGCTGAAATCTTTAAATGTGCCTCTCATAAATCAGGATTCCAGCTCAACTATACTTACGCGCAAACACGAAAATAACAAACACACAAAGACTTGTAGAAGAAATCAGAACAACAAAAAACCACACGAACTCAACCAATTTTTAAATATCGAACCTTCTGCTACTCAGGTACGGCATGATCCTAGGAGTTCATTTTCAGGTTAGCCACACTTTCGGGTCTAAATTTCACGGTATACTTCTAAAATTTCTTCGCGTATCAAATGTACACCGTACTAACAGGAACAGGGAAACAATCACATTTACAAGTATAATGTTCACAAGTATCCAAAACAGATACCAAACGACAAATCTGCTGAAATCATACAAAGAGATTGTGGAGACGTCGTTTTCCACTGCGCCAAAAACAGCGGGTGAAAGCTGCAGCTGATAGATATCTATCTTTGCCGTAGTCGGCTTGGTTACGAGTTGTTTATTCTTGTTAGTTTTTGATATGTGCTTGGAAAATAAAATGTTTTCTCATCTCATGAAAAAGCTGTTACTTCATAAAATATAAAGGCTCCCATAGTGGTGACCCCGAAAAATCGTAGCAGAAGCATAAAGAAAATATATATACCGACGAGAATAATGAATTCAGAGACAAAAGCATGGGGCAGTGGAATCAAGATTGAAGACTACAGTCTGTTCGACCAAGGATCGCGGTCCACGCCCTTTGATTCGCCACAAAACGGAACGACAGATGTTAACGCAAAAGATGGGAGTACCTTCGCGTGACACGGAAATGTTAAGCTTTCCGCGTTCTTGCCGACGCGCCCCCAGCTTTGGTTTACGCGGGCTGAATGCATATTTAGGCAGCGTGGGGTGTCTAACAACATTGACAAATTTAATATAGTGGTTTCACATCTAAATTTAGAAGTGATAGAGCAAGTAGAAGAAACCTTGTCGCAACAAAACTACTTTGTGCTAAAGGAAGCTCTCATACAGCATTATACGTTGTCACCAGATTTGCGACTACAAAAAATTTTCGCATGCGAAGATTTGGGCGACAAGACTCCGTCACAAGTACTCAAAGCCTTACGTACATTAGCCGGCCCGGAACTCTTACCTGAAGAGTCTTTACGTCTAATATGGCTTCGTAAACTTCCTGCCAACATCCGTGCCGTCATTGCAGCAGAAACAGACTTACCATTGAAAGTCTTAGCAAAAAAGGCAGACACCATCGCAAACACCTTAACCGAAGTTTCTGCGAGTTCCGAATTCAACTACAGCCAGGAGGCCCAAGAACGTGTAGTGTGATGGAATCTGACGTCAGTGAGCCAGGAACATGCAATAATAATTCCCAACAGCAGTGCTCATCGACCGAACCCACCATACAGCAACTGGCAGCACAAGTGGCAAAACTCAACGTGCAAGAAACTTCACACCACCAGCAGCTACGAATTCGCAGTTGGAAAAGACGAAGAAATGCTATCCAACAGGATTTGACAGATCAATGGTGCTGGTACCACAGACGCTTCGGTAACACTGCCCGTCAATGTATTCAACCCTGCAGCTACCCAAACTTAAAAGGCGGGCGTTAAAGGGCGCTAACGTTCGTCAACAACAACATAGGCGCCCGAGTCATAGCGTGATTCAAAGAGGTGAAAACGCCACGGTATCTGCAGTCAACCAATCACACCGATTGTTCGTGTTGGACCTCTCTTCAGGTGAGAAGTTTCTGATTGACACAGGTTCAGAAGTCAGTGTTTATCCAAGAAAGAGAGGTGATATACTCACGACAATGACGCAACCATGTGCTGACTGCGGCAAACAATTCTAGAATATCTACCTATGGTGAGAAACAGTTGGCATTACATCTGAATTCCAACTTCCATCCAAAATGGACTTTTGTGGTTGCTGATGTGCCGAGTCCTATAATTGGAGCGGACTTTTTACGGAACTAGCGACTTATGCCCGACCTGGTTAACCGTCGTTTGGTGACAGTTCCCACAGAAGGGATATTGCCTACTGCGTCTTCCGCGTCGGTTCAAGTGCAGTGCGATATGCCCGTGTATTTCCGCACGAAGATTTCCGGCCCCTCTACCGCGTCATCCGCGTCGGGCTATTGTGATACGATTTCGTACCCGCAACTAAGCGGGGCGCACACGTGTGCGTCACGCAAGAAGACACCCGACAGTCGTAACGATTCGTATACTGTAGGCAATATCAGAGCACTGTCGGAGGAATCACTTTTTCGTAAACTCCTTCAAGACTTTCCAGCACTTACCGAACCCGTCAACGCAACCAGGAAATGCAGACACAACACTCAACACCACATCAGCACGACACAAGGTCAACCCGTTGCCTTCCGCCCGCGGCGTCTGCCTCCAGAGAAGCTGCTCGCGGCGCGAGCTGAGTTCGACAGACTTCTAAAAACAGGCATTGTAAGTAGGTCTGATAGTTCATGGGCATCTCCAATTCACATGGTCCGTAAAAAAGACAATTCATGGAGAGTATGTGGAGACTACAGGGCGCTCAATGCCCGCACAATTCCCCACCGCTACCCACTACCCAATGTGACTGATTTTAACAGTACGATTAGCAATGCCAAAATATTTAGTGTGATTGATTGCGCCAAAGCATTTTCCCAGATTCCCATGGCTCCATCTGACATTAAAAAAACAGCAGTTATCACACCATTCGGTTTGTTTGAGTACAATTTTATGCCATTTGGCCTCAGAAACGCTGCCCAAACATGGCAAAGATTCATGCACGAGGTGCTTCGAGAATTACCATTCGTATTTGGTTATATGGACGACATTTTGGTATTCTCTGGTTCTGTATATCAGCATGTCGAACATCTGCTGCAGCTTTTCCGCCGTCTGACAGAGTATGGCATAATTATTAACGAAACAAAGTGCACGTTTGGAAAACGCGAGGTTAAGTTCCTGGGATATTTGGTTTCAGCAGTAGGCCTGTCACCTTTGCCTGAGCGGGTTGAAGCAGTACAACAGATGCCCCTTCCCACAACTTACAAAGGACTCCGCAGATTTTTAGGCATGCTCAACTATTACAGACGTCACTTACCTAAATTACCTGCCGCCCAAGAGCCACACACAACGTTACTTGCAGGTAAAAATACAACAGGAAATCGTAAAATTCCATGGAGTCCAGATGTTGAAGCAGCTTTCCATGACTTAAAGAAATGTCTTTCTCGGGCAACACTACTGGGACATCCAAGATTGAGCGCTCCTTTAGCGCTCATGATTGATACGAGCCAAACAGCAGTGGGTGCAGCGCTACAGCAAGAAGTTGATGGCAGATGGCAGCCGCTCGCATTTTTCTCTAAAAACCTGACTCGACAGCAGCAAAAATGGAGTGCTATTGACCGTGAGTTGCTTGCTATTTACTTAGCCATAAAGCATTTTCGCACGTCTGTCGAAGGGAGGCACTTTGCAGTTTTTACCGATCACAAGCCGTTAGTAGCTATATTTCGACGAGACACAGAGCTCAGTTCACCACGTCAGTGCAGGCAAGTCGAGTACATTGCACAGTTCACAACTGACGTGCGTCACATTTCAGGAAAAGACGACCTGGTCGCAGATTGCCTGTCTAGGAATTGTGCCAGTTTAAATTCAATTCGTTGGACCGAGTTACCGTCTAAACAACGAGAAGATCCTTTCTTGCGTCGTCTAATAGGGGAACAGAGAACTGCGCTGCAGCTCAGACGTGTGTCTGTCCCAAATGTTCCAGACAGAATTTGGTGTGATGTAGCAAAAGGAAAGGAGCGGCCTTACATACCAGAACAATATCGTCGCGAGATTTATAGTGCACTACATAACCTATCACATCCAGGAGTACGAGCTACAGCAAAGTTAGTTTCCTCCAAAGTAGTGTGACCTGGAATACAAAAAGATTGTCGTGCATGGGCGCGTGCATGTCTAACATGCCAGCGTAATAAAATCAGCAGACATGTCTTTGCACCTATTGCTGACTTCCCGACGCCATCTGCAAGATTTTCACATGTACAGAGCTATTACAAATGATTGAAGCGATTTCATAAATTCACTGTAGCTCCATTCATTGACATATGGTCACAATACACTACAGATACGTAGAAAAACTCGTAAAGTTTTGTTCGGCTGAAGCCGCACTTCAGGTTTCTGCCGCCAGAGCGCTCGAGAGCGCAGTGAGACAAAATGGCGACAGGAGCCGAGAAAGCGTATGTCGTGCTTGAAATGCACTCACATCAGTTAGTCATAACAGTGCAACGACACTTCAGGACGAAGTTCAACAAAGATCCACCAACTGCTAACTCCATTTGGCGATGGTATGCGCAGTTTAAAGCTTCTGGATGCCTCTGTAAGGGGAAATCAATGGGTCGGCCTGCAGTGAGCGAAGAAACGGTTGGACGCGTGCGGGCAAGTTTCATGCGTAGACCATGGAAGTCGACAAATAAAGCAACGTACCACAGGATGGTGCTCCACCGCACTTCCATCATGGTGTTCGGCATTTCTTAAACAGGAGAATGGAAAACCGATGGATCGGTCGTGGTGGAGATCATGATCAGCAATTCATGTCGTGGCCTCCACGCTCTCCCGACTTAACCCCGTGCGATTTCTTTCTGTGGGGTTATGTGAAAGATTCAGTGTTTAAACCTCCTCTACCGAGAAACGTGCCAGAACTGCGAGCTCGCATCAACGATTCTTTCGAACTCATTGATGGGGACATGCTGCGCCGAGTGTGGGAGGAACTTGATTATCAGCTTGATGTCTGCCAAATCACTAAAGGGGCACATATCGAACATTTGTGAATGCCTAAAAAGCTTTTTGAGTTTTTGTATGTGTGTGCAAAGCATTGTGAAAATATCTCAAATAATAAAGTTATTGTAGAGCTATGAAATCGCTTCAATCATTTGTAATAACCCTGTACATGTGGACATTGTGGGCCCGCTATCATGCTCTTCAGAACAACGCTATTTGCTCACAATCATTGATCGTTTTACCAGGCGGCCAGAAGTAGTTGTAATACAAGACATTTCTGCGGAGTCGGTTGCAAAAGCACTGTTGCATTCATGGTTCTCCAGGTTTGGCATTCCGCAAAACATAACAACAGATTGCGGAAGGCAGTTTGAAAGCCAACTTTTCAATGAACTTTTACTACTGTGCGGGTGCAACCACCTACGCACCACAAGCTATCATCCATCTAGTAATTGATTGGTGGAATGACTACACCGCACGCTCAAAGATGCATTAATGTGTAGTTCCACTTCATGGTCTGAAGCACTACCGCTGGTCCTACTCGGATTGACAACGGCCGTGAAGGAGGACTTACAAAGCTCTTCCGCAGAATTGGTTTATGGCGAGCAATTGAGGGTTCCTGGAGAATTTATCGTTCCAGCATCTACACAGCCGTTCGCCCCTGCGCTATGCACGCAATTCGCGAGACAACTCAGCGTTAGAATGAGAAACATCAAACCCACTAACCCTGTCAGACATGGAGACCGGAGAGTGTTTGTACATAAAGACCTGCAAGCGACGTCCCACGTGTGGCTTAGGGATGATACGGTGTGCCTGCCGCTTGTTTCGCCTTACTCTGGACCATACAGGGTAATCACAAGGGGAAGCCACAGCTTCAAAATCGCTAAGGATGGTAAAGAAGAGACAGTCTCAATTGAGCGGCTTAAACCTGCTTACACCGAAGAGGGTACACTCCTTCCTCGGTCTGCAAAATCACCCTCAAACGTGGAGGCCAAAGAAACAGCAGATAGTCTCGCCGAGCCCTCGGTTTCAGAAGAGGACAACGAAGCAGCACGTGCAGAACAGGAGCAGCCATTGCCTGCACCAGATGTTTTCACGAGAGCTGGTAGGAAAATCAAGTGCAAGTTTCCCCACATACCTGGTGCACCTGGTTTCAAAAGGAGGGGGGCTGATGTGGCGACGTCATTTATCCACTGCGCCAAAAACAGCGGGTGAAAGCTGCAGCTGATAGATATTTATCTTTGCCGTAGTCGGCTTGGTTACGAGTTGTTTATTCTTGTTAGTTTTTGATCTGTGCTTGGAAAATAAAATATTTTCTCATCTGGCTCCCATAAGATAAAGGCACATTGCTAATTTTTTCTGACACTGTGTATGTAGGTGATACAGTGTCTGACCTGCGGTCTACACTCAAGACGGAATATTCGACGAGGCGCCAAATTTAGTTGCACATGTGAGTAACGCCTTCGGTATAGGAGCTAAGGCATTTAAATGTGAGAAAAGAGAGCACAACCTACACGTACTCTACATCTACGTCCACATCTATACTCTGAAAACGACCGTGAAGTGCATGGCAGAGAGTACGTCCCATTGTAACACTTAGGGTTGCTTCCTGTTCTATTCACGAAAGAGCGCAGGAAGACTTATTGAATGCTTCTGTGCTTGCAGTTATTATTCTAATTTTATACTCAATATCCCTATGTGAGCGATACGTAGGGGCTTGTGGCATATTTCTAGAGTAATCACTTCAAGCCGGTGTTTGAAACTTCGTTAACAGACTTTCTCGGGAAAGTTTACGCCTACCTTCAAGTCATCCAGTTCAGTTCCGTCACTATCTCTGTGACACTATCCCATGGATTAAACAAACGTGTTACCATTCGTACTGTCCTCTGTATACGTTCAATATCCGCTGAAGCCCTATCTGATAGGGGTCCCATACACTTGAGAAGGATTCTAGAACCGGTCGCACGAGTGATTTGTAAGCAATCTCCTTCATAGACTGACTGCACTTCCCTAGTATTCTACCAATAAACCGAAGTCTACCACCTGCTTTACCCACGACTGAACCTATGTGATCATTCCATTTCATATCCCTACAAAATGTTACACCTAGGTGCTCTCATAGTTTTTGCGGCGCAGTGTTTCAGTGGTCACAGGCACAGCCAGGATCATTTTTATTTCCCTTTTGTTTCGCGGGTTATCTGGCAGTGTGACCTGATATAGGGGCCATTAGCTTCCTATGTCGCCCATCTGCTGTGCCTAACCATTTTTCTTTTGGTATTTATTGCTGTGTCGACGGAGTGCTCATTACACTCATTTATTAGACCTAAATATGAAAATCAGACAGTCTTTGCATATGCCTACTACTGTCAATACAGCACTGTCGTAACGATACATTCCATTTGAAAACACACGTGGAACTGTATGCCGTAAGTGCACATTTGCACTATTGTTGCTTTAACTTTAATGAATATGTTAATGGTTTAAATACCTACCTTGCAAAATTCACTCAAGTTTGCTATATAAATGACTGGAATGATCAACACTTTGCATCTACTAAATTTTGCTGAGAAACTTTGTCATAAATGCTTACACTTGTGTGCTTAGCGGTAGCCTCTAGCCTGTGGTCTCTACAGACGGAATACGCGATTTAGCCACAGCTAGGACGCTGGGCAACAGTACTTCCGCCTCTATCAGTGGTAAATAAAGGCGTCGGTGCCAGATCCCACCCTTCCTCCACTTGCCCTAAGTCCGCTCCTGCTTGCCAGCGCCACCAACAACCTACCAGGCTACATCGCTTCCCTAAGTAAAGGCAAGCAGACGTCCCATCTTCCAATCGAAATCCTCCCCAAATCCACCCCCTCGTCTCAGCCCTTCACCCGATCTTAATACCTTAAACCCCCCCCCCTCCCCACACACACAAGTCCACCTCATCCAAACAGCGGCGTGCAACGAAGGACTGCAAGGAGAAGCACTCCACCACCCCCGCCCCAACCACCCTCTGACCCTCTGAGGAACGTGCTCCCTGTAATGGTACTTTGACTACGGGCCCGTCCACACGCAACGATCCGTCTGCGCAAGTGTCTGCGCACATCACATCTGCGCAGACAGATCGTTGAGTGTGGACAGAAGATTTGCACCGACCTGAGGTGTGTGCAAACCTGGAAGTTGGAGGTTTGAGCGAAACCTCTCAAATCTGTCGGTTCAAACCACATCTGTGCAGACAAGTTGGAGCGTGTGGACAGGAGATCGCCGCAAATCTGGCGCGAAACACCTGTTTGCTCAGTCTAGTGTTTGTATTTGTGCGCACAGGGCATTAAAATGGCCGATACTCGTTAGTGTTCTCGAGAGTTTGTAAGTGAATTCATTGAAATACACAGAAACCACCCATGTTTGTGGAAGATTAAAGTAAAGAATATAGTGACTGAGACAAAAAGACTGCAGCATACAATGCTCTAATTGAGTTATCCAAAGTTCAGAAATCTAGATCTGGTGTAGGAGTAGATCAAGTATACCAGCCAACGCTATGGTATCTTGATCTGCTTGGCTTTCTTAGTGATCAAGAAACGCCAAGACCAAGCAGGAGTACAATTGAAGATGAAATTGGAGTGTCAATGTTACCGCCAGCCGTTCATGAGGAGAAATTGCCCTTCTCATACAAGTATTTTTTTCTCATAATATGAGGGGTTACAAGCTTTAAGAGATAATTACAAGTTTCGACATCCATCCGTAAATAATTTCGCCAGTCGTTAGGTTCGTCCTGCAACTCTCTCAGTAAATTTACGTGAGAAAACTGCTTTCGCTTTAGCAGCCACTGTCTACACCATTTTGCCCGCTTTCTCTGTTTCCTGCGGTTGGTCTGAATGTTTTTTGCGACACAAGTTGCGAACACAGACCACAACAGAACTTCCTCCATTTCTATATTTGAAAATAACTGAATTAAGTGTTTGACGTTTACGGGGAGCGTGGTCGCTTGCCACTGATATTTCTTTTCTACACCGACAGATGGCGGGCGAGTAGTAGATTGGGGTTTGTGTCGTGTGAACACACCACATTTGCAACGATCGTTTGCATGTACAGACATCTGAGCCGATGTCTGCGCAGACAGATCGTTGCGTGTGGACCGGGCTTACCGCGCTTCCGCCAATACAAAGATATAATTCACGATCGCGCACGCAGAAGAGCGCTGCGCCAGCGACCGATTTTTATAAATAATTTTGTTCTTTTTTTTTACTTTTTCGTAGGTGTTTATTTTTTAACAACTAATTGATCACCCTCTCTCTCTTGTCTTGATACGAAAGACGTGTATTTTTCCGCGCTGTGTTGAATGTGCTTTTGGGTGGAAATTAAAATTATATTACAAAGCGAGGTTGTTTCAATAGTGATTCGAGGTGGTTATCGCCAAATTTGTGAATTGATCATGACAGTGACAACTTGAAGAAGTTTTCAACAGACGGAGAAAAGTGAAAGACGGGTCGTCCTACAAGGGAATTAGGACGACAGCCATGAAGACTATGTTGTAATTAGTACTGCGTTTCTAACAAGATTATAAGGTAAATTTCCACTAGTTTCTGATGCTATTTCCGTACAGTCGCTTTTTGTAGTGTTGCCGACCCGATCTGCCATGCACGGTCAAATTACAGCACTATCTCAATCAATAATACGAAGTCTGCCTTATCCGTAACTGAAACCACCAAAAATTCAAAACCCAATCAGATTTTCTATTTTATATTTTCACGGCAGAACCCCAAGGATAGGAAACACTACAGCCCCCAACAGCACCTGTTGTCGCCCTGGGAGGGGACGAGGAAAAAACTGCCCCGGAAGGGAACCACGTAACCGGGCAAGACTCGGATTGGTGAGGAAAACCTTTCACCAGCCGAGGCTTCCGGCGGCTCGGGGAGTGGAACCCACCCCGAACAGTTTCCGGCGGTGGCTAATGAGCCAGTCGTTAGGTTCGTCCTGCAACTCTCTCAGTAAATTTACGTGAGAAAACTGCTTTCGCTTTAGCAGCCACCTACATAACACAACACAAACACAAAACCGTGTCACCCACCACCTCCCTCTAATTGTCGCAGAACTATGAGGAACTCTTCGAGATGCTAAAAACAAAAATCGGGGGAGACATTTTCCAGGCAAAACCTGCCAGTGGTGATTAAATCAAAATAACAGTACACACACTTGAAGACTACACCACAGTCAAAACACTTTTCAGCAACAAAAACATACCCCACTACACATTCCCCACAACAAAAACACGAAACAAGAACATTGTGATCAGAGACCTCTCAAGACGACGGTCCACCCAGGCGGTCAAAACAGACTTGACTGTCCAGGGGTACGTCGTCAAGGCGGCACAGCAGATGGGCGACATAGGAAGCTAATGGCCCCTGTATCAGGTCACACTGCCAGATATCCCGCCAAACAAAAGGGAAATAAAAATGATCCTGGCTGTGCCTGTGACCACTGAACCACTGCGATGCAAAAACTAGACGGTGCAGTGCTTCGGGTGTCAGGGCCTGAATCACATTGCAGCACACTGCGCCATGGCAGTAAGGTGCAGAAAATGCACCAAGGCCCATGACACAAGGACATGCACACTAAACACACAGCCCCACAAATGAGGTGCGCACTGTGTGGTAAAAGCCACACAGTGGGTTAGCAAGGTTTTGAGGTCCACAAAAGACACTCACAGCAGGCAAAGGACGCTAAGGCCACCCCCCACACACGCAAACAAAACGCCACCAACCCATCCAGTCACACGAGGAAACAAAACTCGACAACACACACGGACAAGACTTGGGTAAAACCGAGACCGGACACACCAAGGGCAACATACGCGGAAGTGGTTTCTCCTTCAAGAAGCCGTGGAAACGTAGCCCCATCACCACAACACCAGACACAGTCACAAGAACAACACCGGGAAACACACAGCAACAACGACCAGGTCCACCATGACAGAGAAATCTCTAGGGAACCCCACACTCAGCCCACACCCTCGGATCAGGTGTTAGGCATCATGCCCTTCAGGCAGCAGTCCAGCAATCACTCCCCTCTGTGACTTCCTCAGTAGTTTCAAACCCCCAAAGTGGATAGATGACCAAACATCCGAGGCCTGACAATGTGCATCTTTAATGCAGACAGCATTGTTAATCAAGAGGTCGAGTTCAGAGAACTCGTGAAGGAGTTCTCCATCGACATATGCACGTTGGGGTAAACCCACCTAAAACTGGGAATAAAAGCGACAGTTCCCAACTACGTTAGCTACCGTAAAGACAGGCCAACCCAAGGTGGAGGACTGGCCATATACATAAAAAGAGGGATTCCCCACCACCAGGTATTCTTACCAGCTACCAACAAAATCGAAGCAGTTGCGGTGGAAGTAACCACTGTCAACGGACCCCTAACAATTGTTGCAATTTACTGACCCCCACAGGAGCAGATAGATGAGGGAGACATAGCTGCTCTAGGGCAAATTGAAGGCAAACTCATAATAGGGGGCGACTTCAATGCCAAACACCCTGATTGGAATTCTAGAGTAACATCCAGAGCAGGCGCCAAACTGCAACAACTAGTGCGCACCCACCACTTTGAAACATGGGGTCCGGTCGAGCCCACACATTTTCCAAAAAATGGAGGCAGGCCCAACGTGTTAGACATGGCTCTCACTAGGAGGATCGTGGCGTTTGTGGCCGCAAGGACAACTAACAGAATGTCCTCCGACGACAACACAGTGATTCTAGAGGTCGATGTGGGAGAATGGGTTGCACTCCCACGGTACCAGACTTCTTACAAACGTATAGACTGGGAGCGATACCGAGAAACTGTCGCCTCTGATATCGCTCGTGCTCCGCCACATACTGCCGAAACAGTAGAACAATCGCTACAAGACTTAACAGGCACCATCTTGCAGGCAGCAGAAGAGGCCACCCCTCCACAAAGGGATGGCCCACCGCCGCAAACACAGCTCCCGGAACACTTGCTAGCTCAAATTCGACATAAGAACAGAGTGGCAAACGAGTGGAAGATCACCAGAAATCAGGCCACCAAGAGGCTGCTCAATCGTCTACAGAGAGAGCTGAAGGTAGCGCTCAATGAGCACAGAAACCAGCAATGGCAAAACCGCCTCGCAGCTCTCAAAGTAGACGATCATACCCTATGGCAAGCAACCAAACAGTTCACAAAAAGACGCGTTAGGATGCCGCCACTACACGGCGAGCGGGGACTGGTGTACAGCCATGCTGGGAAGGCCAACGCCCTCACCGACTCCTCTGAGAAGCAGTTTCAAGCGGCAGAACCCCAGGATGAAGAGCATGAAGAGGTAGTCATGCTGAGAAGGACGGAGAGGACGAACCCCTACTTTTCGCCCCCAAAGACGTGGCAGTAGTAATTAGGTCCCTCCCCACAAAAAAGGCGCCAGGACACGACAGTGTCACCAATCAGTTAGTCCCACCCACGGCGGTCACACACCTCGCAAACGTCCTCAACGAGATTACTCGATCCCGCGAGTTCCCAGCTTGCTGGAAACATGCGGAAGTGGTTGCCATACACAAACCAGGGAAAGACCCTCTATTCCCAAAGCACTACAGGCCGATTAGCCCCCAGGGAAAGACCCTCTATTCCCAAAGCACTACAGGCCGATTAGCCTCTTGCCAACTCTCAGCAAGATCTGTCAGCGCCTCCTGCTAAGACCCATACAGGAACATATTACCAGAGAGCAACTTCTGCCAGATTTCCAATTCGGATTCCGGCAGAACCACTCTGCCCCACAACAGGTCATGAGAGTGGTTGAAGCAGCCACAGAGGGCTTCAACCACAGAGGCTACTGTAGGATAGTACTACTCAGTATGGCATAGAGGGCTACTCCACAAGTTGTACACACAAGGGTTTCCCGGGAGCATAGTTAAGGTGATCAAAAGCTATCTCACGAACAGAACTTTCTCCGTCCACCAAAAGGCGTATTCATGCTGGGGTGCCACAGGGATCGGTCCTGGGGCCCGTTTTGTAGAGCCTGTACACTGCGGACGCTCCAACGGCCCCCCTGGTGCACACCACACAGTACGCAGATGACACAGCCTTCTAAACGAGAAATGCGAACAAGGACCTGGTCATCCATAGGCTACAAAGGGTTTTAGATGACACAGAAACTTGGGCCCGTCGCTGGCACATCACCATCAACTCTGAAAAGACGCAGGCTGTGCTGATTACCCGCAGGCTCAAAAGCCGCGAACCTCCTCAATGCCCCCCCCCCTCCACCTTCCCCTAAATGGAACCCAACTCCCCTGGCGCAGAACCGCCAAGTATCTTGGCGTAACCTTGGACTCTCGTCTTACGTGGAAACCCCACATAGACGAGGTCCACAGGGAGGTCTGCATCAGAATGTCCTTCCTATACCCAATCCTGAACTCAACCAGCTCCCTTCCCAACCCAGTAGGAACAAATGTGTACCAGGCCCTGATCTGGCCAGTAATGGAATATGCGTGCCCCGTCTGGGGATACACGGCAAAGCAACATCTGGACAAACTCCAGAAGCTGCAAAACCGCGCCATCAGGAGGGCACTGCACCTGCCCCTCGGAATCCCCACCGACAATCTGCACGCCGCTGCCAAATCCCACTTCTCAAAGAAAGATTCCAAGATCTTCCAGATTTGGAAATAACCTCATCCACTCCTTAGGTCGGTATGACATGTCCCACGACAAGCACAAACGCCCTATTATGATCTTTGACGACTAAGTCGTAGAGAACATCCCTATATCCAAATCCTAATCCTCTTCCCGCCCCAAAAATAACAATCATCTCACCAACCTCAGGCAAGTACCAGACACATACAGAACATTCGTCACTTTTCACAAAAAAAAAAAAAAAAGGTAAATCCACACACACAAGCACACATAGGAGTAAAAGCCGCAAGGCTACAAACTCCCCCACACGCTTCCCGAAAGAGGGGAAAGTATTAGATGAGAGCAGCAACCGTTGCCAGTCACTTCATTACTGTTGCGCCGCCAAGTGGCTGGCATGTAATGAAACACAGCGGAACGATTGTGTACTACTGTCCCTATTGTGTGGAGTAGAGAAGCACATTCAGAACGCAAATGAGGTCGTATTTTGGCGTTTACTGTGGCGCTATAAACTGTAGCAACAATCAAAAATATTATCCGGAAATATCACTTTTTCGATTTCCAAAGGATGCTGAGAGGTAAGTGAATAATGTTACGAATAACAAATGCTCATATTACGCTGGGTAGGCATGCGAGGAAACGTTTAAAATTTTCATTCACCCATAGTGTCATCAGCACTTCATCAATTCATTAGATTGGTAAAATGTTTATCATCTTTTAATGATACTGCTGCTGTGTGGTGTCTTGACTTTTCTGATTTTAAATACCATATCAGTTGACAACTTAATACTTTCTTTCGTCCTGAAAGTCCACAAAAAGAGTATGGATACTGGTATAGTTTTGTGGCTACCTGCTAGATTAGGTAAGGAAATGGGCAAGTCGTTTTGAAAATAATGAACATGCCTAGAAATGGTAAAAATTATCAGGTCTTAAGAAAGCACATGAAAGCAAGAAAGGTATAATACTTAAATACCGCTATTCAACTTTCTGCTACCATACAGCAGCAGCAGCACAACAAACCGTACTGCAAACGAAGAGGTAATTATAATATTTTATGGGCAGTTTTGTGGTACAATATGCAGGCCTTGTTTTTTCCTGGAGCAATCTATTATTTTCACTCCCCAGGAGCAAGAAATGGCTTATAAATATGAAAAGGGCCGACCTTATGAAGAAAGATACGCTGTATCTGTACAGGAATATTAGGATTTGTGCTCTCCATTTTGAGGTGAGTCAGTTCAGGAATGCAGAGAAGAAGAAGTTAGTGTGAAACGCAGTGCCGACATTGACGTTTCAAAACAACTGCCAACTGATTCACTCAAATGCAAATTGGCCAAAAGCTGCACCGTGCCAGTATGTAAGAGGCAGAAAACACTGTGCTCAGTCGTTGCCACAGCGGGAGGTGAATGGTATGTACATCTTCATCTACACATTGAACTGAATTGGATTTATTTGATTGTAGACGACTGTTATGTTGTATAAGCCATCATCATTTGTTACACAATTATACAGTTGGTTACACAAATTTTACATAAGGTAGATACATAATTCTACAGATGGTTATACAAAGGATTATACAAAAGGTTTAAATATATATAGATACTATTACATAAATATTGCATATTTGTTCTTATCCAGAATTAGTTACAATGGTTCCAGAAGCCAATTTTGTTGTATGTCATAAGTTACAGTTTTGTTGTGTCTGCCCCGATAGCTGAGTGGTCAGCGTGATGGATTGCCGTCCTCCGGGCCCGCGTTCGATTCCCGGCTGGGTCGGGGATTTTCTCCGCTCAGAGACTGGGTGTTGTGTTGTCTTCATCATCATTTCATCCCCATCCGGTGTGCAGGTCGCCCCAAGGCGACCGGACATGCCCCATAAGGGGCCTCCTGACCAGTGATGCCAAAAGCTTATTTCCATTTCAGTTCACAATCACAATTCTGTTAGTTCACAATCACGTTCATTTTTTGTTATATAAAAGAGCAACATATTTTCCATTATATAAAAGAATATCATATTTTTCATTGTATAAAAGAGCATCAGATTTTGTTATTATGTATGAATTCACTTGTACTATAGAATGCTTTCTCTTTCAGCCATGTCTCTACCACCATTTTAAAATTATTTTCATGTAACTCCCTTGTGCCATGTGATATAGTGTTTAAAATGTTTTGGCAGCATGTACAAAATTATTTTGGACTTTACTCAAGTGTGGCCAAGTAAAGTCTAATAAGTTCCTGTTTCTGGTTTCATATGAGTGCACGTCTGACCTGCTTTCATACGTGTGGGCACTCTGTTTGGCTTGCATAAGTGTTTTAAGTATGTATAGACTGGGGATCATAAATATTCTGTGCTCAATAAAATACCGTCTGTAAGAAGTTTATTTGCTCAAACCAAAAATACATCTAATGGCTTTCTTCTGCCAGAAGAAGACATCTTTTGCCCCCGCAGAGTTTCCCCAAAGAAGTATTTCATAATGCAAATGTGTATGGAAAAAGGCATAGTACGCCATAAGCAAGTACTCCTTAGTGGCACAGTCCTTCAGTTACCTAAGGAGATATAAAACTCTTTCCAACTTACAGCAGAACTCCCCTGTGCGGGTATTCCAGCATAATTTAGTATCTATATATATGCCTAACAATTTTATAGAATGTCTGTGTTCATTTGGTCCATTATTAATATCTCTAAGCGAAAAAAGGATGTGTTCAGTTTTGTTTTTATTTAATGACAGTCTTTTCTTGGAACCAGTGAGCTGCTTTCTCCATCATTGAGTTGTTCATTTGTTTGATTACATTCACCTCACTATATGATGTAATAAAAGTTGTGTTGTCAGCATACATTACAGATTTATATGGTAATAAACTGGGCAGGTCATTCACATACACAATAAATAAGAAAGGTCCCAGTACAGATCCTTGTGGGACTTCATATTTCACCTTGAAATGGTCAGATTTGTTATGTGAATTTAAAATTACCGTTTGGTTTCTGTTTGTCAAATATGTTTTCAGTATCAGTTATTCCATATTTTTCAAGTTTTTTAATTAAAATGCTATGTGGGACAGTGTCAAATGCCTTGGTTAAATCAAGACCACCTACAATAATTGTAGGTGGTCTTGGTTAAATGTACTACAGTTGCATGGGTGTGTTCCCTATTTTCAAAACCATGTAATATTGATAATACAACTTCCTGAACTGCCTTTATTGTTGATAGCCCATTTCGGAATCCATATTGGGCCCTATTTAGGAGGTTGTAAGACTTTAAAAAAAAACCATGTAATTGGCTTTATATTGATGTTTCAGTAATTTTGCATAATGTAGGTCCTATTGCAATGGGTCTGTAATTTTGGGGTGAATTTCAGTCTCCTTTTTTTAACATGAGCAAGACAATTATCAGTTTAAGGCATCTGGGAATGTTCCTTCTGTGAACATCCTATTGATTAGGTAAGACAATGGATTGCATATATTTTCTTTATGGTAAAATTAGATAAACCATAGATTTCCTCAGTTCTGGAGTTGCTCAATGATTTGACTACATTCAGTATATCCTTAGCATAAATAGTTTTCCATCCTAATTTTGGCAGGTCTACTGGCAACTCTGTTTCCCACAAATTGGGAAGTCTATATGCATTGCCCTCCAAATTTCTTTCATTTGTTATAGCTAATACCCCAGAATTTATGAAACTATTATTTAGTTGTTTGTCTGCACTTAGAGGGACAGGTAAATTTTCTGCAATTGTTTTCCATGCTGCTTTACATTTGTTACAGCCCTGAGAAATACAGTTGTCATTTGCTTTTTTCTTTGCAGAAATGATATCATTTCTGTGAAGCTTTTTTAATTTGGCATATGAATGTCTATATTCATTATTTGAGCAAGCACTGGCATAGTAAATTCTTAACAGAATTCTTAAGTTGTTTAAGTAAGGTATATACCAGTCAGTTACATTACTTTTCTGTTTTCTCCTTGCATTTAGTCTATTGTGTTTAAAGATGATGGGGCAGTATTCATTAAAGGCAGTGGTGATGGTATCTAAGAAGTAATCAAAAGCATTACTTAAAGGCTTATTCCCCCTGACAGTATTACACCAATCAATGGTCAAAGGTCTTTGTGTGAGGTTTGTTACATTTTATGGATTTAATTGCCTCACTGTCCAGGGTTCTATTGGTTAAACATGATTTCTTTTGAACGCCATCAACTTCAGGAAAATTCCATCATGGTCAGAGAGCATTGGTTTAACAACATTTAAGACTACATCATCTTTGTCAGTGTATGATATGACATTATCTAGACAGGCGTTCTGCCTGGTAGGCTTATGGTTAAGGCAATTTTAACTGTATGATTTGAGGATATCTAGCAGTATCTAAATTAGCATATTTCATCAAGGCATAAGAGGTATTAGAGATAAAGTTAGTGAACTGCTAATAGATGTTGACTCTGAAATTATTGGTATATCAGAGCACCACTTAAATAATTTGATAATTCAGATGCTTCCTTTACCAGGCTGCAGATTAGCAGTGAACTGCTAATAGATGTTGACTCTGAAATTATTGGTATATCAGAGCACCACTTAAATAATTTGATAATTCAGATGCTTCCTTTACCAGGTTGCAGATTAGCTGGCTGTTTCTCAAGGAGTTCCTTGCGGGGTGGGGGAGTAGCTCTGTACGTAAAAAACAGTATTTCATTTGAGTCCATAGATGTATCATGACACTGCAATGAACAGATATTTGAAAGCTATGCAACCTTAGTTGAATTTAGTGAAACTAAACTTCTAATTGTTGTGGTTTATAGGTCTCTTAACTCCCGACTTCAGAGCATTTTTGCTCAAGCTAGAGAGGGTTGTTGATTCACTTTGTAGGAAGTACCAGAAAGTAGTTATATGTGGTAACTTCAATATTAATTTTGTATATGATTGTGCAAGAAAAAGGATGTTGGTTGATCTCCTAAATTCATATGATCTGATGCAAACTGTGTTGTTTTCCAAATAGGGTGCAGGGGAACAGTAGCACAGTCATAGACAATATTTTTAATCATTCTTCATTACTAGATGGGTATTCTGTTAGTAAAAGTGTGAATGGCCTTTCAGACCATGATGCACAAATTTTGACACTAAAAGGCTTTTGTACTCAAACCAGTGTCATATTTAATTACAAACTATGTAGGAAAGTTAATACAACAGCAATAGACAGTTTTTTTAAAACTTGTCAAGGAACAAGAGTGGCAAAATGTTTATAGTGCCGATAATATAGATGACAAATATTAATACTTTCCTTAACACATTTCTCATTTCTCTTGCTCTTTGTGAGTTGCTTTCCATTAGAACATTCTAAACGGGGTACTAGCAGTAATGGACAGCCTGGTTGGATGACTAGTGGGATAAGGATATCATGTAGAACAAAGCGGGAATTATATCAAAATGTCAGAAGCAGTCACAATCAAGCTACAGTAGCCCATTACAAACAGTATTGTAAGGTGCTTAAAAATGTTATTAGGAAGGCAAAGCGTATGTGGTATGCAAATAGAATAGCTAATTCACAGGATAAAATTAAAACCACACGGTCAGTTGTGAAGGAGGTGTCTGGTCAGCAGCACAAGATCGACGATATAAAGTCAGTTCGCAATAAAAATATTTCTGTTACTGATAAATCAGATATATGCACAATATTTAACAATCATTTTCTGAGCATTGCTGGTGAATTAAATAAAAATTTAGTTTCTACAGGAAATCATAGCTTTCTTGGCAAATGCCATTGCGAGATTGATGTCTGAAATACTCCTGTGTGATACAGACAACTGAGAGAGATTGAGTCAATAATTAAATCACTGAAAACTAAGGACTCTCATGGCTATGATGGAGTGTCTAGCAGAACATTAAGGTACTGTGCTGCACATGTTAACCCTGTACTTAGCCATATTTGTAATTTTTCCTTTAGGAGTGGTCAGTTTCCTGAGCAATTAAAGTACTCAGTAGTAAAGCCGCTTTATAAAAAGGGAGAGAGGAATAATGCAGATAATTTTAGACCTATTTCTATGCCATCAGTGTTTGCAAAAGTTATTGGAAAGGCTGTGTATGTAAGGGTAATTGATCATTTTATATCATACGATTTGTTATCAAATGTACTGTTCGGCTTTAGAAGTCGTTTAGAAACTGAAAATGCTATAATCTCTTTTCTCTGTAAGGTACTGGATGCGCTAAACAAAAGGTTTCGAATGCTTTGCATATTTTTTGAATGTTGATCACAAACTATTGTTCCAGAAGTTGGAACATTACGGTATATGGGGAGTAGCTAACAATTGGTTCACTTCTTACTTTAGCAACAGGCAGCAAAGGTCATTATTCACAATGTTGATAACGGCTGTGATGTGGGATGTGAGTGGGGTACAGTCAAGTGGGGGGTGCCCCAGGAATCAGTGTTGGGGCCGCTCCTGTTCCTTATTTATATAAATGATATGCCCTCCAGTATTACAGGTAACTCCAAAATATTTCTGTTTGCTGATGACACTAGCTTGGTAGTAAAGGATGTTGTGTGCAATATTGACTCGGTTTCAAATAATGCAGTACATGACCTCAGTTCATGGCTTGTAGAAAGTAAAGTAACGTTAAATCACAGGAAGACTCAGTTTTTACAGTTTGTAACACACAATTCAACAAAACCTGACATTTTAATTTCACAGAAAGGGCATAGATTAGTGAAACTGAACAGTTCAAATTTCTAGGTGTTCAGATAGATAAAAACTGTCATGGAAGGCCCACGTTCAGGATCTTGTTCAAAGACTTTATACTGCCATTTTTACTATTCGAATTGTATCAAAAGTGAGTGATACTTCGACACGAAAATTAGTCCACTTTGCTTATTTTCATTCACTTATGTCGTATGGTATTATATTTTGGGATAACTCTTCCCATTCTATAAGGATATTTTTGGCTCAGAAACGGGCGGTTCGGGCAGTAAGTGGTGTGAATTCACGAACCTCTTGTCGACCTCTGTTCACGAGTCTGGGTATTTTGACATTTGCCTCTCAATATGTATATTCCTTATTGTCATTTCTTGTTACCAATATTAGTTTATTCCCAAGAATAAGAAGCTTTCACTCGGTTAATACTCGGCAGAAATCAAACCTGCATTTGGATCGGACTTCCTTAACTCTTGTGCAAAAAGGTGTGCAGTATACTGCTGCATCCATTTTGAGCAGAGAGAGGATGGATAGGTTTAGACATGACTTCTGAAATTTTCCCGGCGTATTTCTTCTTCTGATAATTTCCGGGTATGCAGCCGGATCCCGTCGACATTCTGCCACGATATTTCGGCCCAGAGACGTCCGGCCATCATCAGGTGAGTACACAACTACTGAAGAGCCCAGGTGCAGTCATTGTGTACTCACCTGATGATGGCCGGACGTCTCTGGGCCGAAATATCGTGGCAGAATGTCGACGGGATCCGGCTGCATACCCGGAAATTATCAGAAGAGGTTTAGACATGTCCTCACTTATTTCAGTTGGGACCCACATTTCATTAGGCTTCAACACTAATCAGCTGATATTGTTTTCATTAAGTTTCTCTCCATATTTTTAAATATATTTGAAAATAACAACCCTCTGAAAAAATGTACAGTGAATATTAATAGTAATTACAAGAAAAGGAAATCGAAGGAATGGTATACTCCACAGTTAGGGCAATTAAAAAATACTGTTATGCTGTATTCTACTTTGTACAAACCCAGTAAATCAGAACTGCATAAAGAACTGTATGCTAAAGCTAAATATAAGTACAGGAAGGCAATAAATGAAGCAAAGAAACTGCATAACTTAGTAAACATTGAAAAATCTAACTATAAATGCAAAAAGGCCTGGAGTGCAATAAACTCCATTGCTCACACTAAACACAAAGAGGAAATCGCCATTATCCCAGAAGAATTTAATAAATATTGCATTCAGTCCATTGAAGAAATCGGCAGGCCAATAAACAAACCCCCTGAAAATGCATTTAGTATTATGGACAGCGGCTTTGAAAATTTTCCCCCAAGCACCTTCACTTTCACAGAAGTGAGCCCATATAATATCCTAAAAATAGTGAAAAATTTCAAACCTTCAGTTAGCATTGATTATTATGATGTCATGTAATTTGTTGAAAGATGTTATTGATTGTGTGATTTATCCCTTAACTTTTCATATTAACAAATGCCTAGTTGAAAGTAAGTTCCCTGACATACTAAAAATTTCTAGAGTTGTGCCCATATAAAAAAAAGGGGAAAAGAACTGTCCTTCTAGTTACGGACTTATATCCATAACAACCATTTATTCAAAAATTTTATAAACAATTATGTATAAGCAAGTTAGTGTCTACTTGGGTAAACTATAATTAACGGTAAACATTTTGGATTTAGGAAAGGTAAATCCACGACAGATGCAATGGACTCCCTCGTAAAATTGGTACTAGATGTGTTCGAGGCTAGGGACTACACCCAGGCTACATTTTGGGACCTGAGCAGAGCCTTTGACCGTGTACAGCATGACACTGTGCTGAATAAGCTAGTTTACTGTGGTTTTTATGACAATATAAATGTGTTCAGGTCTTTTCTAGAGAACCGTCAACAAGTTGTGTGCATTGGTAGGGAGAAATCAAATTTGGTTAATGTTAGGTACGGAGTGCCTCAAGGGCCGGTGTTTGGACCTTTACTGTTTGTACTAATGATTAATGACCTGCCCTTATTCGTAAATTCTCACACAATATTGTATGCTGATGACAACTTTTCTACATAAAAGCTCTGATCTAGGTACACTGAAAACACTGATCGAAAATACCCTTGCTCAGTCCTCATTACGGTTTAAAGCTAATGGCTTCTTACTAAATGAAAACAAAACCCAGACACTGTCAAATTTTTAGGTGTTACTATTGACAATAAATTGACATGGGAACCACACATTAAAAATATATTGGCTAGGCTTTCAAGAGTTATTTATCTAATTAGAAATTTAAAAAGACATGTTCCCAATGACTGTGTGAGATCAGCACATACTCTGGTTTATGTGGCTGGCTGATTCTGTGCTATATACCTACTCATGGCCGAGTATATTCTTCTGGTCTGTATCCATCGGAGTTTCTCAAGTTGGCTGACTCATCGTACACTTAGGCTCTGAATTTTTTCTCTTCTCTCTTTAAAATTTTGAAGGTGTGCTTTTAAGGGTGTAAACTTGCAAGTTGTAATTCTAGTAACTTACATTGTCTCTCTATTTCTATAGCTGAGTGTTGTTGTATTGACTTTGTACTATTGGTCCTGTGATGGAATGTTCCACAGATCTGAAAATCTGAACGCCATGTCCTGATATATGTATAGATTATGACTTGTTTCGTAGATATTACTCTTATGTTTTCTATAATATGTTATGTATCAGATACTTCTATACATCTGTTTTCTATCTTCTGACATCATATTGTACACCGATTGGCAAACCTTATAGTTTCTCACAAAATATTGTAAATACATTGTTTCCAAATTTTGTGAGGAGAATATTGTAAAGGGACTCTCCTCTAACATTACCTTTCTTCAAAAGAAGTAATCGATACCAAAAATATTTTCGGATCTCGTATATGTTAATATTGTCTCGGCTGTTTAAATAAAAAAATTTCATACGATTTTGTACACGGTGTGGTATATTTTAGACTAAAATGTATAAAAAGTATTTTATTTGGTTTGTTGTACTCGATATGTATTTGCTCTAGTACAGTTACAATTACTTTTTTTTTAGAAATATTTCAAATTATGAACTATCTGGCACACTTAAAATTCATATTATTAACTGCACAATCTGACAATATTTACTGCATTTATTTCTGCTTTCATTTATAAAATAATGACATAAATTGGTGGATGTTTATTTGTCAGGAAAGTCTGCAAACCCTTTGGAATATAGTTAGTATCGCAGAATGAGTTAGTAGTTGGGCATGCCGCTGATGTGATTGGAAGTGTTTTTAATTATGGAAATAACAATGTAATTTTTTATTTAAAATTGGAGATTGTAAAGACAGTGAGATATAGAAAAATGTGATATAATAAAAATCACGAAAACATAAATAACGGAACAGGCTTACTTCGGAATTATCGTGTCGTTTGGAACTTACAGTGTCAACAATTTCAGCCTCAAGAATCAACCCCTAGACGTGACGAACTGAAGCCAACTACGAGAAAAGAAGATAAGTAAAAAAGTTTATTAGTAAATCTTACTCCTTTTGAAGCCTATTAAAAGAAATTAACTAGGAAACGAGTGACACTCAACAGGTGAAGTGAGGGTGGGTAAGGTTAGAAGCAGCAAGTGCTTTTGAAGAAAGAGCAACGCCGCAGGTGGTGCCGGTTGGGAGCAGATGTGTTCCAGAGAGCTCTGACACGTGTGAATCCAGAGAGACAGTCTGCCAGCAGATCAGTTGGGAAAATGTTACAGGGGGGAACCATGATTACCAGTCATAAAGTGAAATGTATTGTAACTTGCTCCCCATTACATTCACAATTTCAGCATTCGGGCAAAAGGCGTTATAAAAATTTAGGCATCGAGTTGTCTCGACTGCCCGGTATTGCATCCACACATTCTACGTTTTACGGGTAGGCCACAGGCAGCAGTGTTGCAGAACTGTTCTAACAAAATTGCCACAGCCTTGAAGTCTTGCCAGATTTTTGCAGATATCAAATTGAGAGACTTTATCAGGATGACCAGTTTTGCTGTCTGATGTGGGATGGCAGGCAATTAATCCAAATGGTCATTACTTTGTTATGTCTTATGGAAAGACACTTAAATTGTCTGTACTTGCTTTACACCTACCTTTGGCATTTACAACAGCCTGAATACTTTAGTGGTCAGCCAGAGAGAAATGGAGAATGTACTGACCATAATTTCCATTTTGAAAGCCCACATTACTCTTCATGCTCACAGAAAGAAAATGTTCGGTATATTCTGCGAAAGTTCACATGCACAAAATATAACATCATACCTAATCTACATCTACATCCATACTCTGCAAACCACCGTCAGGTGCATGCCAGAGGGTACATCTCATTGCACCAGTTATTAGGGTGTCATACCATTCCATTCACATATACAATGTAGGAAGAACGATTGTTTGAATGCCTCTGTACATGTAGTAATTATTCCAATCTTATCCTCACGATCCCTATGCGAACGACATGTGCGGGATTGTATGTTCCTAGAGTAATCATTTAAACTTGGTTCTTAAAACATTGTTAACCGAGTTTCTCGGGATAGTTTAAATCTATCTTCAAGAGTCTATCTATTCAGTTCCTTCAGTATCTCTGTGACACTCTCCCACGAATTAAACAAACCGATGACCACTCATGCTGCCCTTCTCTGATATGTTCAATATCCATTGTTAGTCCCATTTGGTATGGGTCTCACATATTTATAGGATGGGCACACAAGTGATTTGTAAGCATTCTCCTTTGTGGACTGATTGTACTTCCCCAGTATTCTACCAGTAAACCCAAGTCTACCACCTTCTTTACTCATGAGTGAACCTATGTGGTCATTCCATTTCATACCCCCTGCAAAGTGTTAGAGCCAGATATTTGTATTAATTGGTTAATAATAATACTAATACTAATAATAATATCCCTATTGGAAACAGCATGTCCAGAGCCGACCCCTACAGGAAGTTGCTAGTGAAATGGTCTATCACCCTGACGTCTAATCACCGAAAGTTAATTGCTGGCCTTAAAAGTGGAAAATAATCTTTCCAATTGTCACTCAGTTTCATCAACACAAACAGTTACTTCCAATAAATCTAAGTGAGCCATGACAGTGTACAGTCCTCACGAGTTCACTTCCTACTTTTACTGAACATCCTTCAACTCTACCCAGCTGTGACGTCATCCGAGGCACAGAGCAAGGAGTTGTTTGACGCAAAAAAATTGATATCTCAGAGCGAAATGTCTCTCTGCATCTGCCTCTCTGGCCGTATTTATATACAATCCCAGCAGATCGATAAACGGAACATCTGCCATCGACAGCCACTCGTACAGATAGCAGTGTCTAAATGGCCCCTATCTCATACTCATATTACTTAATAGCTCTGTACTTTAACAGTTTACAATCTTCTTAAATTTTATGTAGATAGAGGTTTGTCTGCCTTAGTTACTGAAAAAATTTTAGTTCAATTGCATTTAAACATTGCTGGCTAGAATTTGTAGAACGGAACCGATAGTAGAACATGACTTCTGAGCCGCCTCTTTGAGATTCATTGTAACCATTGTTATTTACAGTAGTCTTGAAACTCTGTACAGCTGTATTATTGCATGAATGTAATCAAGTGCTGTTATCAGAAATTTCTATTACAAATATAAATGATACTACACCATTAATAATTGATTTTTAGTAAATAACTTGAAAATCAATAGAGGTAGTTTATTGGTGTCACATATTTAATGTTTTTACATCAAACTGAGTCTGCATACAAATTTTCATCTTTCCAAGTCTAATATCTAGTGCCCTCAATTTTTCATAAGAATGCCGATTTTGACCAAAATATTGCTCCGTTAAAGTTGAGACCTGTAACATTTAATTGTGTCTTACATTCACATGTTTAGTTTTCTAGTTTTATGATTCAATGACACTTCTCTTTTTCTTGAGATCACACATTTTGCCTAACATATTCATTTGATCATTCCGAGACCTTACAATGTTAACATTAATATTCTGAAACCTGTATTGACGAAGTTTGGAAAAGTTATTTTAATTTTTAATTTCACTCTTAGATTCTGGTGCCATCCTTTGAATGTTACGCACAGGCACGTCACGACGGTGTGGTGCCGGCAGCAGTGAACTGGGGTAACCCGCGGCACACGCGTTCGCCTCTGTACTTGTTATGATGACACAGTGCTCGTTTTGCCACAGTGCCACAGACATACACCCTGTGATGGCTGGCCAAGCTTTTTCTTCCCCCAGACTGTGTACCTGTTACCATAAGAACCTGAACAGAGTAAAGGGATTAATTTTTCACCAGGACCCTGCAGATGGACAAAGAATTACACAAACATTTGGAGAGGTGGGGGATCCACTTCATACACTGAGGCCTGGCAGGCAAAAGGCAGACACTGGTGCATTCCTTCTCACTTGTGGAGGGATTTGCTAGCAGGAAACAACAAAATCATGCGTTAGTGCTGTAATATGGGACTGTATTTACCATATCGAGCAGTCTTTAAATGACAGCACTTTTGGCATACGACTACAGTTGTTTGTGTAAGTCTCAACAATATCGAGCTTTGCCATTACTGTGGCCGTGTTGGCAGCAGTACCAGATGTACGAGGGTCGGTCAAAAAGTAATGCCTCCCATTTTTTTTCTACTTAAAGAAATTAAGTTAAGTGAAAAATTTGAATTTGGCGCCATTCCTCAAACCTTCTTCTGCAATCCACTGCAGTAGTAACTTTCTGTGTCAACAGGTGGCAGCACAGCAGAAGTTTGTAAGATGGCCGACATCGATGTTCGTTTGAGACAGCGTTGTGTGATTGAATTCTTGAATGCAGAAGGTGAAACGCCCATTCGGATTCATGAAAGACTGAAGAAGGTGTATGGTGTTGTGACAGTGGATGTCAGCACTGTTAGACGATGGGTTCGTCGTTGTAAGGAAGCTGAAGGGCAAACACCGTTGACTGACGAAAAGGGGAGCGGCAGGCCGGTGAGTGCAGTGAGTCCACACACCATTCAGCAAGTTGATGACATCATTCGTGGTGACCGTCGGGTGACTGCAGATGAAGTGTGTCGCATTATTTCTCTTAGTAAAGGCAGTGTGATCACGATTATTAAACAATTGGGGTACTCAAAAGTTTGTGCACGGTGGGTTCCAAGAATGTTAACCGATCAGAATAAAGAGGCAAGGAAAACAATAGCCTCCCAACACTTGCAGCGCTTCCGTTTGGAGGGAGATGAGTTTCTGAAAAAAATTGTGACCGGGGACAAAACATGGGTGCATTTTTTTGAACCCGAATCAAAGAGGCAGTCAATGGAGTGGCGTCACACAAGCTCGCCGAGGAAGAAAAAATTCAAAACTGTGCGATCGGCAGGGAAAGTTATGGCAACAGTTTTCTGGGATACAGAGGGTGTGATTCTGGTTGATTTTTTGGAGCAGGGATGCACAATAAATTCTGTTCAATACGTCACAACCCTCAACAAACTTAAAGCACGTCTTCAGCGAGTTCGCCCAACAAAATCAATGGCAGATATTCTTCTTTTGCATGACAATGCAAGACCACACACCAGTCGTCACACCTCTGACGAGATTGTCAAAATTGGATGGGAAGTTTTGCCTCATCCCCCATACAGCCCTGACCTGGCACCATCAGACTTCCATCTGTTCGGGCCACTAAAAGAAGCTCATCGTGGGATTCATTTTGAAGATGAGGAGGCCGTCAAAACATCCGTGCGTCAATGGCTTAGGAAGCAGAGCTGTGATTTTTACCGTGCTGGGATACATGCCCTTGTTCAAAGATGGACCAAAACTGTAGAGATGGGCGGAGATTACATTGAAAAATGACAAAATGATCCTCAATGTTGTGGTTTTCAACCTATGTAATTGCATTTAAATTTCCTGACAATTAAACGTAGAAAAAAAAATAGGAGGCATTACTTTTTGACTGACCCTCGTATTTACTCCCTCGATATCGATATCTGTTAATCGCACAAATAATATTCACCGTGGGGACAAAAAGGCGTCCCCTCTCACCGTCCATTCATCACCACCTTTGGTAACTACAGCGGAGCAGCAGTTCGCCCCTGGGGCATGTGTCGATGACAGGGCTTCCTCTCCCTGGGAATCGACAGATCGGAGGCCTAACGCCAGTCAGTGGCTGAAAGAGCCACAGACTGTGAATCCTGAGGCTGCCTGCTCTTTTTCCACTCCTACACACAAAGAAGATAGGCCCTCACAAGAATACCACCTGCCAGGAAAGAGGAATCTACCTTACGGCGGTTAGCAGAGGTTACTCTATACAGCTACTAGTCATTTCCTTTCCTGTTCCACTTGCAAATAGAATGAGGGAAAAGTGACTGTCTGTATGCCTCCGTGAGAGCCCAAATTTCTCGTATCTCATCTTTGTGGTCCTTACGTGCAATGTATATTTGAGGCAACAATCGCTCTGCAGACAGCTTCAAATGCCAGTTCATTAAATATTCTGAACAGTGTTCCTTGAAAAGAAAGTCACTTTCCCTCCAGAGATTCCCATTTGAGTCCCCGAAGCAACTACGAAACACTTACGTGTTGTTTCGACCTACCAGTAACAAATTTAGAACCTCCCACTGAATTGCTTTGATATCTTGCTTTAACCTTACCTGGTACAGATCCCACACACTCTAGCAGTACTCAAGACTAGGTCATATTAGTGTACTATATGTGGTCTCCTTTACAGATGAATCACACTTTCCTAGAATTCTCCCAATAAATCAAAGTTGACCATTCACCTTTTACCACAATCCTCACATGCTCATTCTGCTTCGTATCGCTTTGCAACGCTACACCCAGATGTTTAAACAATGTGGCTGTGCCAATCACGTCACAAATAATGCTGTGTCTAAACATTATGGGTTTGTTTTTCCTATTCATCTGCATTAACTTACTTTTTTCTACATTTAAAGCTAGCTGCCATTCATTACACCAACCAGAAAATTTGTCCGAGTCATCTTGTGTCCTTGAACAGTCACTCAACTTTGACACTTTACCATACACTACAGCATCATCACCAAACAACTGCCAATGGCTGCCCACCAAATCATTTACACGAGTGTTCCAGCTCCTATTGGTGTAATTGATCTTGGGCCGTGACCTGCTCACCAGGCCCCTTCATGCCTACTTAGGACACCATCAACTTGATGACCCGATGGGGTTGAACTGGATCTTATTCTCACCTTCCAGAACTACAATTGATTACCTCTTGTTCTGTGATCTGTGTCACTCTCAAAGAAGCAAAGTTAACTGACATTTGTTCCCCATTTCTTCTAGGTTACCCTTCATTCAATTGGAAGTGTACCATCCCAGAGAGGGCACCTGGAGGAGGGTCCATACATCGGTTCGTACAGATGTCATCAGTGAGTAGATTATCATCCTTACCACATCAGACTTAACAGCAGTGAGAACGGAAATGACACTAGCAATCATCATAGGTAATGTTTATTTGCTTCTGGGTAGCGCACTGACTTACCTTGAGATGACCACCTTGGTCCAACAGATTTCCCCCAGTTTTCTCCAACTTTGGTATTTCAATGCACAGCACTTCTGCGAGGAAGTACCACTGTCTGGTAGCAGGCTTCTAAATGACCAGCTCCTTTCTGTTGCCGGTCTGTGTCTCCTCGATGACAGTATTCGTACCGACATCTGTGCCACCTTTTCAGCTACGGATCTTACTCTCTCTTTCCCCAACCTCGTGACTTTGCTACAACGGTTGGTACACAACAAGCTTTATGCTAGTGAACACTTTCCGGTGATCTTGTCACTTCCTTGTCACCACCCGATGGACCAGTTACCACTCAAGTCTCCACTGAGGTTGTGGGAGACATCTCCAACAAGATTACCCATTCTGCTGGAACCCCATTTCCTCTTTCTGCTGGCCATCTCCATCACCGACTGGTGCTCTTGTGGACCAGAAACATTGCCACAGCTTTTTAGGATCGTTGAAGAGCCCTGCAACTTCTTAAATGATATCCTGCACAGACCACCATCCTTACTTTTAAGCGCCTTTGTGCCAATGCTCGCCATTTAAATGTAGTGACCTGAAATGCTGGCTGCTCTACATTGGCTCCTTGGGAACACACCCCTTTTCATCCTGCATGTGCCCCAGGCTCCGAGATAGTCTTCTGGGCATCCAAAGAGCAACAACTGTTCCAGATCTCTTCCTTAAGGGCACTATTTGAACCAAAGCGTCAGTTCTCGCTACACACCTAGCGAACCATTTTGTGACATCACTGATGTCTTCTGCTTACCTCACTTCCTTTCAAAGGCATAGACAAGTACTCTTCACCCTGCACCACACCAAATTATAGAATGAACTTTCACTGACTTGCTCTCGACTTGTGAACGATACAGCCCCAGGCTCTGATTCACAGCCCCAGGCTCTGATTCAATTCATCATCATATGACCCAACACCTGAATGTCACTCGCAAACTACGAGGTGCATTCAAGTTCTAAGGCCTCTGATTTTTTTTTCTGATTAACTACTCACACGAAATCGATGAAACTGGCATTACTTCTCAACGTAGTCGCCCTGCAGAAGTACACATTTTTCACAACGCTGACGCCACGATTCCATGGCAGCGGCGAAGGCTTCTTTAGGAGTCTGTTTTGACCACTGGAAAATCGCTGAGGCAATAGCAGCACGGCTGGTGAATGTGCGGCCACGGAGAGTGTCTTTCATTGTTGGAAAAAGCCAAAAGTCACTAGGAGCCAGGTCAGGTGAGTAGGTAGCATGAGGAATCACTTCAAAGTTGTTATCACGAAGAAACTGTTGCGTAACGTTAGCTCGATGTGCGGGTGCGTTGTCTCGGTGAAACAGCACACACGCAGCCCTTCCCGGAAGTTTTTGTTGCAGTGCAGGAAGGAATTTGTTCTTCAAAACATTTTCGTAGGATGCACCTGTTACCGTAGTGCCCTTTGGAACGCAATGGGTAAGGATTACGCCCTCGCTGTCCCAGAACGTGGACACCATCGTTTTTTCAGCACTGGCGGTTACCCGAAATTTTTTTGGTGGCGGTGAATCTGTGTGCTTCCATTGAGCTGACTGGCGCTTTGTTTCTGGATTGAAAAATGGCATCCACGTCTCATCCATTGTCACAACTGACGAACAGAAAGTCCCATTCGTGCTGTCGTTGCGCGTCAACATTGCTTGGCAACGTGCCACACGGGCAGCCGTGTGGTCGTCTGTCAGCATTCGTGGCACCCACCTGGATGACACTTTTCGCATTTTCAGGTCATCATGCAGGATTGTGTGCACAGAACCCACAGAAATTCTAACTCTGGAGGCGATCTGTTCAACAGTCATTCGGCGATCCCCCAAAAGAATTATCTCCACTTTCTCGATCATGTCGTCAGACCGGCTCGTGCGAGCCCGAGGTTGTTTCGGTTTGTTGTCACACGATGTTCTGCCTTCATTAAACTGTCGCACCCACGAACGCACTTTTGACACATCCATAACTGCATCACCACGTCTCCTTCAACTGTCGATGAATTTCAATTGGTTTCACACCACGCAAATTCAGAAAACGAATGATTGTACGCTGTTCAAGTAAGGAAAAAGTCGCCATTTTAAGTATTTAAAACAGTTCTCATTCTCGCCGCTGGTGGTAAATTTCCACCTACCGTACGGTGCTGCCATCTCTGGGACGTATTGACAATGAATGCGGCCTCATTTTAAAACAATGCGCATGTTTCTATCTCTTTCCAGTCCGTAGAAAAAAAATCGGAGGCCTTAGAACTTGAATGCACCTCGTACTGTTACTCAAGATCTTCATTGACTCGCTCTTGACTTGTGAACGATACAGCCCCAGGCTCTGATTCAATTCATCATCAGATGACCCAACACCTGAATGTCACTCGCAAACTCCTCTTACTCAAGATCTTCAACCAATTTGGCTAGAAGGCTTTTCCCTTCACAATGCTGAGATAGTATCATCATCCCAGTCCTCAAAACAGCCAAACAACCCGACATCCACAGGCAGCTAATGAATGAGTAACCTCACCGACGTGCTCTACGAACTTTTCGAAAGGACGGTAACCTGGCGATGATTCAGAATTTTCAATTGATGGGGTCTTGTCTGCTTCCCAGTGCGGAGCATATGGGATACAGTCTGCAGCCATCCATCTGGTTAGCAGTGTGACATGCTTATTCTAAACACCAACTACTCGTTGCAGCCTTTTTTAACCTTCATAAAGCATATGACGTCACTTGATGCCATCACAATTTACTTACGCTCTATAGTTGAGGATTTCAAGTCGTCCTAATGATTTTTATTTGTCAGTTTTTCTCCTACTGTTTGTTTCAGGTCAGAATTGGTACCTATCTGTTTCCCACGGGTCCAAGAGGAGAACATCCTGCAGTACTCTGGGCTGAGTATTACACTTATCCTTTTCACCAAGTCAGCTAGTGACCTCCATTGGACCACTGGTCACACTGTGCTACACACTGGTGACTTTGGAAACTGTTACTGCTCCCAATCTGTGGCCTTTGCTGGATATCAGCTACAAATGGCCTCCACTTTGGTCTTTTCTCATGTTTTCCAGTTTCCTCTTGTGAAAATGTGAGCCATGAATTTCTGTAGTGTTGCAATGGTCCAACCTAAACCAAAAAACTACTAGGGACATGCATGGACCTGATTTTTGGGACTCCACTTTGTTAAAAAGCTAACTTGACTGCCCCATATTTGTCAGCTGAACACTAGCTGATGTGAAAACTTAACATACACTGTTTCCTCGCCTATATCTCTCGGGTTGTAAATGGTGCTACTCTCCTCGACATTTATCGGGCCCAGGTCCTATCCAGTTGGTTCAGCAGCATCTTCAGCTTCGAAATTGTCGGTCTCGGTGAATAATTGTGGAGGAAGACTGGCTACTGGTGTCTTCCCGAGTAGTCCCGTTGACGTGACCTTGTCGAAGTGGGGATCTTCCCTCTTCAGTTCCTCTGCCAGAATCTTTACCTAATCTTACAACCTGCACACATCCTCCTGCACCCTGCTGAGGGATCGAGTTGTACCGAGCCTAATTGAGGTGAAAGACAAGCTCAGATTAAGAATGGATAAAGTTTAATGTAAAGTTACAGATCTGGCTAATCAGATGCAAAATCAGCTAGATTTCAGTTGGGAAGATATGCTCGAACTAAATGATTACAGATTCGATGATGTAATGTTTCAGACGATTGATTACGAAGTTTCTTTTATGGAAAGGTTTCAATGCCACCAGACGAAAACTTGATCAAAGAATCGAAGAGGTTGAAAAGAAAGAAGAACAGGAACTAGTTGCAGCCAGAAGCAGCCATATCTCAGATTAACTGAAACTGATGGAATTATGAAAGAGGCTGAAAGAGGTCTTGCAGTAGTTCGATGGAAGTTGGAAGAAGTTACTATGACATAACAGAAATGCTAGTGAAGTCACTGAAAGATACAACATTGACAATTTAGGAAATGATAGTCCACCTGGAGAAGAAGAATCTGAAGATATCCAGCCACACAGACCAGGCATTTGATGAAGTCGACAACGCATTTCTGTGGAGGATAGGCAAAGCGTGTGACAGCGTACAGCATGGACTATGACTGATGCTATCGGAGGATAGAGGGTGTGGCAGGAAAGGAGAGAATTGTATCAATGATAGAAAGTTGCTTGAATTACTCAAATAGTAGTTAGTTTGTTATTTTACATACTCAGTTCAGTTATTTTCAGTTACATTAATCTGGGAAACAGAAATTTGTGTCAGTATAAAATGTAACGTCACCAGTTTACACCGATTCAGAACTTTAATAATACAGCCTCTAACTTTTGTTATAATCTTACTTAACAGGACAGATAAAACAACCTACTCATCAAGCAGTGGCAGAACACACACAAATAAAATGCTGTTGTGATTGGCAAGCTTTCAGAGCCAGTGGCCCCTTCTTCAGGCAGAGGGCTGAAGGGTAAGGAAGAAGGTTGAATGAAAAGGACTGGAGAGGTCTGGAAAAGGGGTAGATTTTGGGAAAGTCACCCAGAACTGTAAATCGGAGGAGACTTAATGTACAGGATGAGATGGAAAGAGTGCTCTAATCTGTTAATTGTGGCATTCACGTGTGTGCAAGTGTTACAATATTATATAGCTGATAATAAGTGTTGCAGTTTTAACATATTTAAGCAAATTATAACCACTTCAGGAATCGAAGTAAAGGAAATTTTCAAATTTGTGAAACTAACAGTGTGTATTGTAATAATTTCCCTTCCCTAAATTTTCTCCAGAGTTCCTAGAGCATGGCCTTGCCTCCAGGGATTCCCAATTGAATTCCCAAAGTATCTCTATTACACTAGTGTGTTGTTCAAATCTAACAGTAACAAGACCGACAGTCTGCTTCTGAATTGCCTCAGCATATTCTTTTAATCTGACCTGGTACGGATCTCAAACAGTCAAGCAATACTCAAGAAAAGGTCACACTAGGATTGGTTGGTAGGTTAGTTTAAAGGCAGGAGAAGGGACCAAACTACGAGGTCATTGGTCCCATGTTCCTAATAAAACAATGCCACAAGTGTGAGAATAAAATGGGCGAAACATAAACACAAAACGGAAAGAAAGGAAAAGCCACAAGAACGAAGGGAAGGTAATGAACACTAAAAGGAACAAAAGAGGACAAGAAAACAACAGAGAGACACTAGAAACAGAAGAGAGTAAAACATGAAAGCAGATTACAGTGGCTGTCCAACCACGGGAATAAAAAGGGAAAGCCAGCCATTCTGCAACACATTAAAACCTCCACCCTAAAAGCACTAGGGTGGAGGACACAGAGGGACAAAGGACATGCGCTACAACCTACATAGAAGTATAAAACCCACTCTCACGGATAAAACGTAAAACTAAAGCTGCTGTGGGGGCATTGTCGCCCAACACCGAAGGCAGGGTGCTGGGAAAGTTAAAAGTCTGCCGCAGAGCGGCTAAAAGTGGGCAGTCCGCCAAGAGGTGGACGGCAGCCATTTGGGAGCCACAGCGAAACAAAGGTGGGTCCTCGTGACGGAGTAGGTAACCGTGCGTTAGCCACGTACGGCCAATGCAAAGCCGGCAGAGGACAACTGATTCCCTGCGAGAGGCCGACATGGACGACTTCCACACATTCATAGTCTCCTTAATGACACGTAGTTTGTTGTGCGTGCTGTTATGCCGTTCCGTCTCCCAAAGACCGAAAACCCTGGGGTGTAAGACAGAATGCAGGTCAGCTTCAGAGATGCCCATCTCCAGAAGCAGTTTCTGCGTCGTCTGTTTGGCCGGCCTGTCAGCAAGTTTGTTGCTGGGGATTCCGACGTGTCCCGGGGTCCACACAAACACCACGGAGCAGCGGGACTGTTCCAGGGCATAGACGGACTCCTGAATGGACGCTATCAGAAGGTGGTGTGGGTACCACTGGTCCATAGCTTGTAGGCTGCTCAATGAGTCAGCACACAGAAGAAATTACTCGCCAGGGCACGAGCGGATGTACTCAAGAGCACGAGATATGTCCACCAGCTCTGCAGTGAAAACACTGCAGCCTACCGGCAAGGAGTGCTGCTCAATAAGTCCTCCACGAACATATGCGAAGCCTGCGCGACCATCAGCCATCGAGCTGTCGGAGTAAACCACTTCAGAACCCAAGAACACGTCAAGAATCGAGAGGAAGTGAGAGCGGAGAGCGGCAGGGTTAACGGAGTCCTTAGGGCCGTGCAAAAAGGTCCAGACGAAGCTGCAGCCAAGGTGTACACCGTGGAGGCGTATGTGAACGGGTCGCAAGCAGAGGTGATAAAGGGAAAAACTCCAGTTCAGAGAGAAGAGACCGCACGCGAACTGCAATCGTTAGTGCCGATCTGGGCCGCTGACGCGGGAGACGGACTGCCGCGGGTGGGAAAAGCAGACGGTTATTCGGATGTACAGGGGAACTATGAATGTGTGGTGCATAACTGGCGAGTAGTTGCGCATGTCTGATCTGGAGTGGAGGGACGCCAGCCTTCAGCAGTACGCTGGTCACCGGACTCGTCCTAAAAGCTCCTGTCGCCAATCGAACCCCACAATGGTGCACAGGGTCGAATAAATGCAATGCTGAAGGCGCTGCTGAACCATAAACCGCACTACCACAGTCAATTTGGGATTGGACAAGGGCTCTGTAGAGCTGCAGCAGTGTAGAGTGATCTGCACCCCAGCTGGTGTTGCTCAAGCAGCGGAGGGCATTGAGGTGCTGCCAGCACTTCTGCTTAAGTTGACAAAGATGAGGGAGCCAAGTCAATCGAGCATCGAAAACCAGTCTTAGGAATTGATATGTCTCCACTACAGTGAGTGGATCATCATTAAGGTAAAGTGCGGATTCCGGATGAACGGTACGACGCTGACAGATGTGCACGACACACGGCTTTGCGACTGAAAACTGGAAGCTGTGGGCTACAGCCCATGACTGCCCCTTGTGGATGACTCCCTGGAGGCGCCACTCAGCAACAACAGTACTGGAGCAGCAGTACGAAATGCAGAAGTCGTCTGCATACAGAGAAGGTGAGACTGAGGGCCCGACAGCTGCTGCTAGACCGTTAATGGCCACTAAAAATAGAGAGACACTCAATACAGAGCCCTGCGGGACTCCATTCTCCTAGATATGGATGGAACTATGGGAGGCACCAACTTGGACACGGAAAGTACAGAGCGACAGTAAGTTTTGGATAAAAATCTGGAGCGGTCCCCGGAGACCCCACTCGTACAATGTGGCAAGGATATGATGTCGCCACGTCATGTCGTATGCTTTATGTAAGTCAAAAAGGACGGCAATCGGGTGTTGCCGTCTGGAAACGGCTGCAAGGATGGCAGACTCGATGGACACAAGATTATCGGTGGTAGAGCGACCCTGGTGGAAGCCGCCCTGACACGGAGCCAGCAGGCAACGTGACTCCAGGACCCGATCCAACTGCCGACATACCATACGTTCCAGCAGCTCACAAAGAACATTGGGGGGTTGGTGGGCCGATAGCCATCCACATCGAGCAGGTTTTTACTGAGTTTGAGCACCAGATTTATGTAACTTTCCCACCATTGCAATGGAAAGATGCCATCACACCAGAGCCGGTTGAAGATGATGTAGTCAGATGAGAGATGTTTAATCATCTGGCTGTGGATGTGATCAGGCCCAAGAGCTGTGTCGGGGCAATGTGCAAGGGCACTGAGGAGCTCCCACTCTGTAAATGGGGCGTTATAGGATTCACTGCAACATATTGTGAATGAGAGGACGTTCCCTTCCAGCTGCCATTTGAGTGTGTGAAAGGCTGGGGGGAAATTCTCCGGTGCAGAGGCTCAAAAAAGTGCTCAGCAATCGCATTTGCATCGGTACATAACTCGCCATTTATGGTAACACCGGGGACAGCTGTTGGGGCCTAGTGAAAGTTTCCCAGTCGACCTTGTTCAAATCCCATCTGGGCAGGCGTCCGTGTGCCTGACGCTGGGGCAGTGACAGGAAGATGGGGAAGTGGTCACTACCACACAGGTCTTCATGTGCTCTCCAGTGTATAGACAGGAGAAGTAATGGGCTGCAAACTGATAAATCAATGGCCGAGTAACTACCGTGAGCCACAGCGAAATGTGTGGCAGCCCCAGTATTTAAGAGGCAAAGGTCGAATTGCGACAGTAAAGTTTCTACAACTCTGCCTCAGCCAGTAAGCATTGTACCACCCCACAAGGGGTTATGGGCATTACAATCTCCCAGTAGTAGGAAAGGTTTTGGGAGTTGATCAATCAGTGTAGGTAATACATTCAGGGGTATTCCACCATCTGGAGGAAGATATACACTGAAGACAGTTATTGCCTGTCTTGTCCTTATTCTGACAGCCACAGCTTCAAGAGGGGTTTGAAGGGGCACACGTTCACTACAGACCGAGTTTAGGACAACGCAAACTTCACCTGACACTCGATTACAGTCGCTACGGTTCCTGTAATATCCATTATAGCCACGGAGGGTAGGGCTCCACATTGCTGGGAATCAGTTCCCCTGGAGGGCAATGCAGATAGCAGGTGTAAAGCTTAACAGTTGCCGTAGCTCAGCCAGGCACTGGGAAAAACCACCGCAATTCCACTGGAGGATGACATCGTGAGACTGAGAAGGCACGGGACATTCAATGCGGCAGTTTACGCCTCAGTCACCTGCTGCCACCTATTTATTGCCTGTTCAGTCTTTATCCATCGTGTCTGAGGGTCTGGCAAGATCTAGGTCCTCAGCAGATGCGAAAATCTCCACCCCGTCCTCAGCGGCAGAGCTCTTAGGTGGTGGTGGTGTGGGTACCACCGCAATTTCCTCAGTATTAGGGGTTTTCTTTTTGGATTTCTCTCGCTGCTCCTAGGGTTTCCCTGGCTGGGAGGACTTCACTGGCTCAGTCTCAGGGACTGAGGATGAGCGTGGAGCCCTACGACCAGCTGCTCTTGGACTCTTCAGCCACTGGCGGGTGTCATCTTTCCCACCAGCAGAAATCTGGGAAGGGAGTGACCCAAGGGACCCCCCCCCCCCCCTAGCGAGAGAAGCCAAAGGAGACTTACGTTTCTCCGGCTTAGAAGGGAGGACGGATGTCCCCGATGGTTGGGGGGGTGTTGCTCCCGAAGTAGGTGCAGGAGCAACAGGGCGGAAGATGCCCCCACCGTCGAGGAGGCAGGTGCAGTCTTCCGGCTCTGAGAGATGAACTGGGTTGGCAGAGCTGATGGTGCCAGAACTGTTGTAGTGGCGGCGTAAGACGATGTCATATGCACATGTTCAAATTTTCTCTTAGCTTAAGTGTAAGTCAGTCGGACCAGGGTCTTGTACTCCACGATTTTCCTCTCTTTCTGGAGAATCCTGCAGTCAGGCGAGCAAGTCGAATGGTGCTCTCCGCGGATGACACAGATAGGAGGCGGGGCACACGGAGTGTTGGGATCTGATGGGCATCTGCAATCTCGGCATGTGATGCTGGAAGTACAGCGGAAAGACATATGGCTGAACTTCCAGCACTTAAAGCACGGGGAGGGATATAAGGCTTTACATCACACTGGTAGACCATCACCTTGACTTTCTCAGGCAATGTACCACCCTCATAGGCCAAGATGAAGGCACCAGTGGCAACCCCATTATCCTTTTGACCTCGGTGGACATATCAGACGAAATGTACACCTCACCGCTCTAAATTTGCACGCAGTTCATCGTCGACTGCAAAAGAAGGTCTCTGTGAAATATGATACCCTGGACCATACTTAAGCTCTTATGGGGCGTGATGGTTACAAAAACATCCCTCAGCTTGTCACAAGCGAGTAACTCTCTTGACTGGGCAGACAATGCTGTTTTGATTAAGACTGACCCAGATCTCATTTTGGACAAGCCCTCCACCTCCCTGAACTTGTCCTCTAAATGCTCAACAAAAAACTGAGGCTTCATCTTCATGAAAGATTCCCCATCAGCTCTCGAACATACAAGGTACCGGGGCGAGTATGATCCGCTGCCACCCTTAGCCTGACGTTCCTCCCATGGTGTGGCCAGGGAGGGGAATGACTTGGAGTTGTACTTCTGTGCATTGAATTGAGCTCATGATCGCTTAGAGACTGCTGGTGTTTCACCACCAGCAGGAGATGATGGACTACGCTCCATCGTGTGTCATCCACCCTGATGTCACCCACTCCAACCAGGGGCCCTCCCTATGGGCGCCACCCAGCTGCAGCAAAGGCCACCTGGCAGGACGGCCATTGCCGGGAGTCCCGCTGCCCCACAGGGATTGGCATCTACCCCTTGGCATACGTGGGGAGTTAACGGCGTAGGCATCAGCAGAGCGATCCCCGTGTGGTCCGGGGGCTACAACCGACAGGGTACATGGCGGCGCCACCACAACGGACTGGCTACCGTGCTGGATATCAGGTGCAAATAAGTCAATGCTCATCGTCGACACAGAAATCGACACTGCACAGTGCATGGTGAAAAATGCACCCAGGAAGGTGTCCTCGCCCAAGAGATGGAGAATGGGCAGGGCTGCAATGCAACGCTGAGAAAGTGGACTAAATATCTCAATGCACAATGGACACGATGCACCTTGTAAGGCGCCCTTCCCCAGTTGGCTCGCTCTTCGCAGAAATTTTGGAGAATGGATGTCGAACCCTACAGGGGACCATCACATAAAGGCCGAAACGTGAGAAACTCCTTTTAGTTGCCTCGTACGACAGGCAGCAATACCTAGCGCCTATTCTAACCCCCGGACCCGCAGGGGGTCGCACTAGGATCCTATTTGCAGTGATCACTCACAGATTAATCACACTTTCTCAAAATTCTCCCAACAAACCAAAGTCAATCATTCGCCTTTGCTACCACAATCTTCACAGGCTCATTACATTAGAAACATGTGATTCCTGTTAAGTGTACTTGTACGTAATTAAATCTACAGAGCATCTAACTTCAGTTTTTATTTTAGAAGTTCTGTAATGGATAGCAACAGACATATAATAAATGTTGCTGAAATGAGACTTCTAACAGGTTTTTATGCATTTTCGTACTTAATTTGACTATGGGATCATATATACAGCAAAATACTAGATGAATTTGGATATTACACTTAAGACTACTGTTTACAAAAAATGTTAATTGCTTTAGTTGCTATAAAATTCAGTAATTTATTTCTAATACTTTTCTGCTTAGTATTATTTATTTGAACTTAATAATACTGTTTTATTCTTGTACCAAGAGTGTCTTTGACACAAGCTTGTACGGTCTATAATCATGTACAAATTTACTTGTAATCTACAATTCTGATAATATGTAATTTTAATTGTCCTCATACTATTATTCCCAAATGTATTTTGTTAAATATGGATTAGATCATTTAGTTGCTCTGTTACACACTGTTATGAGTTTTTTATGTTGTTGCAGAATTTGTACAAAACTTCATTTGGATGACCTAATTTGTACTTGAAATGTTAATTAAGTTGAAACAAAATTGATAAAGATCTCTTATTTAAGAATTGTTCACAATCTTCACTAAGCAATGTAAAATATATCTTTTGGCAAGCTTGCACTACTGTCCATAAATGTGGTTTTTCCATCCTGTTGTCCCTTTAAAATTTCGAATGTCAGTTTGTTACATCTGTATTACTAACAAAATAGCACACAACACCACAAAGGATTACATAATGTCACATCAGAGACTTAACAGTATTAACTGTCTGCCATACTCTGACATGTCTGCTTCGTGGGAACGAATATGGACCAAACAAACATCAAGTCACACTCATGGGAACGAAAGTCAGGCCAAGTGTGTGTGTGTGTGTGTGTGTGTGTGTGTGTGTGTGTGTGTGTGTGTGTGTGTGTGTGTGTGTGTGTGTGTGTGTGGTTTATTATTATTATTATTATTATTATTTGTATGGCTCTATTCAGTAAGTATGTTATAAAAAGAAATTACGGGGTCAGAGAAAGGAAACCTATGTTTCCAGAATGAGATTTTCACTCTGCAACATAATGTGGGCTGATATGAAACTTCCTGGCAGATTAAAACTGTGTGCCAGACTGACACTCAAACTCGAGACCTTTGCCTTTCGCAGGCAAGTGCTCTACCATCTGAGCTACCCAAGCACAGCACACGACCTGTCCTCACAGCTTTACTTCTCCCAGTACCTCGTCTCCTACCTTCTAAACTTCACAGAAGCTCTCCTGCAAACCTAGCACTCCTGGAAGAAAGGATATTGCACAGACATGGCTTAGCCACAGCCTAGGGGATGTTTCCAGAATGAGATTTTCACTCTGCAGCGGAATATGTGATGATATGAAACTTTTTGCAGATTAAAACTGTGTGCCGGACAGAGACTCGAACTCGGGACCTGCTAGTTCTGCAAGGTTTGCAGGAGAGCTTCTGTAAAGTTTGGAAGGTATGAGATGAGGGTGCTGGCAGAATTGAAGCTGTGAGGACGGGTTGTGAGTCGCGCTTGGGTAGCTCAGATGGTAGAGCACTTGCCCACGAAAGGCAAATGTCCCAAGTTCAAGTCTCTGTCCGGCACACAGTTTTAATCTGCCAGGAAGTTTCGAAACCCATGTTGATTACCACATAAATACACCAAAGGTATTGTTAAAAAATGTCCAGTTGCCAGACTACAAAAAGCATCACTAGGTTAAACAGCTCTGTCTCCAATCACAATATTGAGCCATTGCCCAAAAGACATCTATCATTGCCCTGAAAGAACCAACAAGGATGTACATACTTTGCACGAAACACAAAGTAAGAAGTGGAACGACATTGGTATGCACCGAGTGTAAAGTGTCATTACATCTCCCACAATCCTTTTAAAACTAACATGCCATGCAGCACTATTAATTTGTAGAATTTTAGGTATTTTCCTATTAGAAATTCATTCAAAGTGGGAATTTATTCTTGCAATTACATTTTTTGACAGTCTCTGCATGTAGGCATCATATTATCACATGCATTCTAAGGCTCAAATGGCTCTGAGCACTATGGGACTTAACATCTGAGGTCATCAGTCCCTTAGAACGACTTAAACCTAACTAACCTAAGGACATCACGCACATCCGTGCCTGAGGCAGGATTCGAACCTGCGTCCGTAGGCATTCTAAGGAAGTGACACCTAAAGATGCCCATGAAAATTAATAATTTCTGTTGAAGGATAGTATGAGTTATGTTTTTAATATTATATTACAAATGTACATATAGGAAAGGATTAGTGTTAATGTCTACAAGAGCAGCATCACACAAAATAAACATTTAGCTACCTACTAGGTATTGACGTGTCGGCTCGTACTGAGCTTGTCTCGCACATCGTGCTGGCCTGTTTCGCACGCGTTGTCTCCAATCACTCGGGCACAGATTTTGTTCATAATTCTATTATAAAATGTGAACTACACAATGACAAAACAAATTAAAATGGAATGTGTGGTTTGAACTTACAAAATATTAATCTGAAATTTTATTCTACATTTAATTTATTGTAAGTTTGAGTATTTCATGTGAACTAATTAAATGTTTGTGGCAGTCTGTTGCAGCAAATCTAAAGCTTGTGAATAAAATGTTGTATCAATGTCACACCTAATGAAAATGCTGAAGTGTGTTGTGTAACTTGTTCAAATATCTCAACTGTAAAGTGAAAACTCTGATCTGTGGAAAGAAGTGGTAGTTTGTGCCTCTGTATGTAATGCAAGGAAGAAAATGTTCTGCCTCGATGTTTCTCATAACTGATAACTGGAATAAAATGACACACAAATCCCCCCTCCCTCTATAGTAGATTTCTGCAGTATATCCCCAATCCTCCTCACTCATCAGGACAAGTTTCCAGTGATGAGACTGGTCCCAGGATGGAGAGGGCAGGCCTGCTGTCAGATGGACACTGGAGCACTGGCCAAGTGACTGTCACCCTCAGTTAGTGCACTGTACTGTGTTGTACAAGAAAGCAGCTTCATTTTCTTGTTCACTTTCAGGGTACTTACCGTCAAGCTCCTTGGTGCTCTTGTGAACAACCACTCTAGAGCTGCTTGTAAAACCTTTTGAGTCAATATTTCAAAATGGAAATAATAGTCACAAAATACTTTAAATTGTTGAGAGGGAAACATTCCACGTGGGAAAAATATATCTAAAAACAAAGATGTAGTGACTTACCAAATGAAAGTGCTGGCAGGTCGACAGACACACAAACAAACACAAACATACACACAAAATTCAAGCTTTCGCAACAAACTGTTGCCTCATCAGGAAAGAGGGAAGGAGAGGGAAAGACGAAAGGATGTGGGTTTTAAGGGAGAGGGTAAGGAGTCATTCCAATCCCGGGAGCGGAAAGACTTACCTTAGGGGGAAAAAAGGACGGGTATACACTCGCGCGCGCGCGCGCGCGCGCGCGCGCGCGCGCGCGCGCGCGCGCGCGCGCGCGCGCGCCCACACACACACACACACACACACACACACACACACACACATATATATATATATATCTAAAAACAAAGATGATGTGACTTACCAAATGAAAGTGCTGGCAGGTCGACAGACACACAAACAAACACAAACATACACACAAAAAATTCAAGCTTTCGCAACAAACTGTTGCCTCATCAGGAAAGAGGGAAGGAGAGGGGAAGACGAAAGGAAGTGGGTTTTAGAGGAGAGGGTAAGGAGTCATTCCAATCCCGGGAGCGGAAAGACTTACCTTAGGGGGAAAAAAGGACAGGTATACACTCGCACACACGCACATATCCATCCACACATACAGACACAAGCAGACATCTGATGTCTGCTTGTGTCTGTATGTGTGGATGGATATGTGCGTGTGTGCGAGTGTATACCTGTCCTTTTTTCCCCCTAAGGTAAGTCTTTCCGCTCCCGGGATTGGAATGACTCCTTACCCTCTCCTCTAAAACCCACTTCCTTTCGTCTTCCCCTCTCCTTCCCTCTTTCCTGATGAGGCAACAGTTTGTTGCGAAAGCTTGAATTTTTTGTGTGTATGTTTGTGTTTGTTTGTGTGTCTGTCGACCTGCCAGCACTTTCATTTGGTAAGTCACATCATCTTTGTTTTTAGATATATATTTCCTACGTGGAATGTTTCCCTCTATTATAACTATATATATATATATATATATATATATATATATATATATATATATATATATATATATATATATATATATATATATATATATATATATACAGACACAAGCAGACATATTTAAAGACGAAGAGTTTGGGGGGGGGGATACTTCACATCAGTGTGTAACGTATGAACCAAGCATGCAATGGCAATGACTGCTGCAGGGGGTAATTATCTCTCAAAATGGATTAGAAACCAGCTAAACTACAAACGAAAAGAAAGCATGACATACACTGTATACACAGTTTATTGACTACACAAGTAGCACAGAGTATTCAGGTACATAGCAATGGTGTCTATGAGTAACAAGGCAAACAAAGCATTTGTTCCACATTAAATACAACATGACTACATAATTCACTCATTTCCAAGCTTCAGATATTCTGTGTGCTCTAGAAATCTTGAAGTGACGCTCTTTCCCACTTTTCTATTTTTGTTATGTTTTTCTTGTGCAATTGTCAGGCCATGGCCTTTTATATTTCCTGACATTTGACCACGAGATTACCAGAACCTCCGTCAGCCGGTAGAGAACATCGAACAACCTACTATTCCCAATTTCCTGCACACTGTTGTAAACTCAGTCAAGAAGTACAAATTAATGCACAGAACAGCAACAGATCGCAAGCAAGGAGGACTGTGAGAAGCCACACCGAGTAAAAGCTAAACTGGTAATAGACTGCCAACCCGAGAGCTGCGTTCATCCACAGTACATTTCATCAACATGCTGCACATTATTGTAGTCTTGTCACAATCATCTGACCACATACAGTACCGGAGGGGAGTGGGTGGCTGCTGTCCTGCAAGAGGTGTTAGACTCTGCTGCCGGCCTTGTGGCAGTCAGCACAAGTAAACTCCATTTCACTGTGTGTGTGCGCGCGTGCGTGCGCGTGCACAGTATTACATACAGATGGTTCCTTAACCTGGAGAAGAAAGTCATATACAGCAAAAACCAGGTGATCAAAAAGTCAGTATAAATTTGAAAACTGAATAAATCACGGAATAATGTAGATAGAGAGGTAGAAATTGACACACATGCTTGGAATGACATGGGGTTTTATTAGAACCAAAAAATACAAACGTTCAAAAATGTCCGACAGATGGCGCTTCGTCTGATCAGAATAGCAATAATTAGCACAACAAAGTAAGACACAGCAAAGATGATGTTCTTTACAGGAAATGCTCAATATGTCCACCATCATTCCTCAACAATAGCTGTAGTCAAGGAATAATATTGTGAACAGCACTGGAAAGCATGTCCGGAGTTATGGAGAGGCATTGGCATCGGATGTTGTCTTTCAGCATCCCTAGAGATGTGTCGATCACGATACACTTGCGACTTCAGGCAACCCCAAAGCCAATAATTGCACGGACTGAGGTCTGGGGACCTGGGAGGCCAAGCGTGACAAAATTGGCAGCTGAGCACACGATCGTCACCAAACAACGCGTGTAAGAGATCCTTCATGCGTCTAGCAATATGGGGTGGAGCGCCATCCTGCATGAACATCGTACGTTCCAGCAGATCCTGCATAAGTATCGTACATTCCAGCAGGTGTTCATCAGCCAGGCTGGGGATGATGCGGTTCTGTAACATATCGGCGTACCTCTCACCCGTCACAGTAGTAGTTACAAAACCAGAATCACGCATTTCCTCGAAGAAAAAAGGCCCAATAACAGTAGATGTGGTAAATCCAACCCATACTGTGACTTTCTCATCGTGCAATGGAGTTTCCACGACAGTTCTAGGATTTTCGGTATCCCAAATTCTGCAGTTGTGGGCACTGACAGACCCTCGGAGTGTGAAATGAGCTTCGTCGGTCCACAACACGTTACTCAACCAATCGTCATCTTCCGCCATGAAACGCTCACACTGCAAATGTCCTCCACTTCACTAATTCGCCAGGTAACAGTTCACGATGCCGATGGATTTTGTACGGATAGCATCGGAGGGTACGCCTCAGTGCCAACCAAACAGTAGTGTATGGAATGCCGGTGCGACGTGCGACTGCACGAGCGCTGACTTCCCTGTGCATAGACGAACCCGCTACAGTCTCCATTTCTTCCAGAACTGTCTCAGCAGCATTACGCCTTGTGCTCGGTCTGCCACTACGGGGTCTATCGTCTAAGGCTAAGCAGCCCGTGGCTTCGAACTTCGAAATCATTCTCGCCACAGCTGCATTTGTCAACGGACCTTACCGTTCGAATCCTGTTCCTATGGCGATAGGATCGTAACGCTGAACTAGCACATTCCCCATTCTGATAATACAGCTTCACTAAAAGCGCCGTTTCAGGTAACGTCAACATGCTGCGACTGCTGGCGCATCTGATTCTCTGTCTCTCTCATTACAGCTCCTTTTATACAGGATTGTTATGCGCAGTCACTGATTTGCTGTCCAGCGCCATCTGTCGGACATTTTGTGAACTTTGGTTTTTTTTTTTTTGTTCTAATAAAACCCCATGTCATTCCAAGCAAGTGTGTCTCTCTACATTATTCCGTGGTTTATTAAATGTTCAAATTTATACTGACTTTTTGATCACCTGGTATGTTGTGGTGGGGTGCACACTTCAGCGCTCAAAAGCCAGATGTACACTGAAAAGTGTTAAAAATGGTAAAAAAGTAAAAATTCAAGAATTAAAATGTAACAATAACATGGAAACATTGCATGCGCGGATGGTCTGCTCCGAATTACTACGGAACGTAACATAGTACATTACAAAAGTGGCCTTCCTGTTCAGCCACACTAGCTATGGTTGGAGTTGTATCACAGAGTGCTGTACGTTAGTGTGGTGTGGCCATCACCCTGCGAGGATTGTCCACACCCTGGATATTTGGAATCCATGTTGGTAATCTCTGTCTTATCTTCCACTTTTAAGCTCTCAGGTTTTCATATCTCTTCCAGTGCAGTTCCTATCAATTTTTGCTTCTCATCCCATCCAGTATGTCTGCCCTGACCTGGTGTTCTGGGTGACTTCCAAACTCTACCCCTTTTCCTAAACCTTCCTTCTCCTTCAAACCTTCTACCAGAAGGTACCAAAGGCTCCGAAAGCTTGTGAATTTCTGTATCTTTGTGTATTTTCAGTCACCACTTCTTGAGTAGATTTTTTTATCTATCCAATTACATTATATTTTCCAAAACTGATTTTTTTATGTGAGAGTAGACAGAATGTCAATTATGTGTGTGTGTGTGTGTGTGTGTGTGTGTGTGTGTGTGTGTGTGTGTGTGTGTGTGTATTCACGCAAAGATATGATTGCCATACGTCGTGGATTTCGCAGGCAGTCCGCGATTTTATGCTCAAAGATGGGTGTCCTGGCCGAACAGGAAAATGTCTGCGGAAAAAGTGGCTAGTAAGTAAAAAAATTTTTTACGCAAATTTTGCTACTGGCCACCGATCAAGTGTTTCATAACTCCTGCAAACTTCACGATAGCCATTGAAACCTGTGCTGATATTCTGTGTCATTTCAAAATCGCTCGGCTATTTTCAGAACAGACTGTGGAAGCAGTGCAATAGTCTATTCTTTGCGGTTGTTTCAGTTTTCCGCTGTTGGTTTACAACATCTCTGCTGTCGGTATCTGATATTCTTTAGTCGTGTAAAGTTAACAGTCAGTAGTGCTAAGTGTACCTCTGGTGTTATTGCACAGAATTTGAAATTTAAAATGTCGAAACGAAAAGTACATTTTCGAGAAAAATATATTGATGCGTTTCCAATTATTAAATGTGGAAGAAATGAACATGAGGCTATTTGCAAAGTATGTGGATAAGTACAATGCATTGTAGGTACATAACAGTAAACAATGCCTATCATTTGTAGGAAGCATACAAATGAGTATTAATCAAATTGCTCAAGCTGTGCGTGTTTAAAAACTAAGTCTCCCGCAATTTATTTTCAGGCGATAGTTTTCAGTTATTGAAAAAAATATTTTCACCGTGCCATCAAATTTAGTTTTCAGGGTGGCCACAGAATGAAAGCTGTCAAAAACGTGTGTTTTGAGGTGTAAAAATTTAGTAGTTGTGACACTTCAAAACATAGCACAATAGATTGTGCACGTACATAAACTAAATATTAATTTGCGTGCTTTTGGTTAAATGGCAACTAATCCTAAATTATTTCATTACAGTTGCTTCATTTCAATCGCCAATGGAGGGAAATGAGCTCTCAATGACCATATAACAAGCAAGAAAAACACAAGAGCTGTGCATCCTGATTCAACTTCCAAACAGTTGATCAGTTTTTTTAGTGCTGATCAGACAGAACCTAAAAAGGTTGCTGCAGCAGAAGAAACATTCACGTTTCATGCTGTGAAACACTACCATTCGTACAATTCTTTGTCCGGTACATCAAAAATCATTAGTGAAATTTTTAGTGATTCAAAGGTAGCAGTTCAGTTTCAGAGTGCAAAAACTAAAACTGAAACAATTTTTAACGATGTTATAGCATCTTTCATAAAAGGCAATGTTAAACATAATGTATCAAAAGTTAACTATGTTGGGATCAGTACAGATGCTAGTAATCACAAGCTGACATCACACACGGTGTTCGAAGTAATTTATTTCATTTGAATGATTGTGACAATGAAACCTCCAGTACAGAGTGTGAGTGTGTGTGTGTGTGTGTGTGTGTGTGTGTGTGTGTGTGTGTGTGTGTGTGTGTGTGTAAAATAATTTCAGAATTCAACTTTAGTGACACAGTTTGTGCTTTTGGTGGGAATAATACATACACTAACTTTGGAGGTGTTGAAAGAAAAGGGGAAAACAATGTATTCAAGAAACTTGAAAACCAACTAAACAGGTCCATAGTAGGGGTAGGTTGCCCAGTTCATGTACCGCATAATGCTATTCAAAATGGAACCAACATACATTCACAAGATGTGCAAAGTATAATTATTAAGGTCTATAACCACTTTTGAATTTGTACTGTTCGTGTAGCAGCATTAAGGGATTTTTGTGATTTTCTCCATGTGACTCACATTTACTTAGGCATGTGAAAACTAGGTGGATGAGCTTATTTCCTGCAATTGAAACATTCATATACATGTTTCAAGCTCTTAAATCATACTTCCTATCGCTCAATAAGTGTCCAAATATTCTGAAGCCTTTTTTTCTTATGCTTGTGGAGAGATGTATTTACACTTTCTGCTTGCTCAGATGAGTCCATTTCAAAAGGCTATCACCAACATTGAGAAAGAGGACATCACTATGAATGCGGTTAGGTTGGAACTTAAAAACTTTGTGCAATGTTTTAGAGGAAAGAAAGAAATGTAAATTCATGACTACGAAAGTAAAAGAGTTAATGTCAGATCTCTCCCAGTATCAGCAGTCAAAATTTCAAGAGGTTGTCATGGCATTTTATCAGACAGTAACAGATTATCTGATAAAATGGAGCAAGCCTTTATCAGAACTTGAAATTTTGACTGGATACTGTTACAGGCAATACCTGATTGGGAAAAAGTTGAATGTACACTTAAGTGGATGCAAGGAAACAACTTGAAAAGAGGATGAGAGTTTGCTATTTGGACAGATAGTGAAACAAATGTTTTCTTACACAGGAAGATAACCAGAATTTGATGATGATGCCTCATAAAAAGTGGGTTACATTTTTTGAGGATTGTTTCTAAAGAGCAGTATTCAGAACTGCTTGCTATTATGCAGTACTGTTTCTCCATTCCAGGGCATAATGCCAATGTGGAGAGAGTGTTTTCACTGGTGAATGCACAATGGGCAGAAGAAAGAAACAGGCTAGCTTCAACATCATCAGTCAATGCAATGCTCCAAATCTAATGTAACATGAAAAACACAAATTGCACAAATTTTCATTGACTGATTCCGAATCTTCTGTCCAGGGCTCAGAGAAATATGACTGATTTAAAGCATAAAGTGAAAGATATATATCAATTGTAGCAGCATGATTGTGTACATGTTAATAATTCGTGTTCAGTGCTTTTAATTAAAAAAGTTATTTAATGTCAATTGCAATTAATTTTCTTCATCATTGAACACTCCTTTATAGGCATCATTAATGCTTGGATTAATTTTCCTTGTTAATTACAACTTCTTTGCTGATGGAATTACTGTTTGAATTGGGGTAATTATGAAGATTTGGTGACCTGCAGAAAGGTGAAAGGACGTTGTGTGATTCCAGGTTTCAACCACATCTTCATAATTACCACTGTAAAGTAATAATGAAGATTCAACTGAAATGCAAACACATGGCCACTTGCACAACATATCGGTCCAAATTTCAACCACATCTTTATAACCACCGAATTTTTTTCCTCGATTTTCGTCCTTGGATTATGGCAACCCTACGCAAAGACAGTAAAACTTCTCCATTTAATTTTAGCTAAGATGGTACCTGAACATATTAAATAGAAAAGTGGGAATATTTCCGCAAATGGGGAAATAATAAATGGAAAATACATATGGAGGAGTAAAAACCCTAGTCATATGTACACACATCAAATGCATAGAAGAAGACGCTTTTCACTGTGGCCGTTGCTGGAGGTGACCCCTCTCCAGTTTGCAGTGGCTTTCTTCTCTCAAGTCTATCAGCTTCATCACATCTGACTCACAACTACCCAGGCTGTCCCCCCTCCTTTATGGAGACCTGTGAAGTTCCAGACTCCGGCAGCTGCAGTTCCAGCGTGCAGCTCCCTCCCAGTCTGCAGTTACGGTCACATTCGGACCACAAACGTAGACAGCTCAGCTCTGAGGATCAGAAACAGAGGGAGTCCCTCTCTGTGGCACCCTCATCGGTAGCTTCCTCCTCACCGAGCGGCTCGCCCTTAACTTCTATGTATTCAGGTTCCTGCAACACAATGAAAACCTCACTTCAGCGTCGCACCACAGCTGTTAATTCTTTGTCGTACATTGCAACAGCAGCGCACTGACGGCCACTAAAGCACACTATTAGGTAGAACACCTAACAAACATTAACAGTACTGTCACTAGAGTAGTTTTGACAAAAGGGAGCATATGTAACAGAAACTGCAGCAATTACAAAAACATGCACATTCTTCATAGTTTATTATATCTAAAGATTAATGCTTGTTTTTAGGAGCAATAAATGATCAACAAATAATAATAAATTTCCAGAGAGAGAGAGAGAGAGAGAGAGAGAGAGAGAGAGAGAGAGAGAGAGAGAGAGAGAGAGAGAGAGAGAGAGAGAGAGGGGGGGGGGGAGGGGGTGTAGGTCTTACACTGACACCATAAATTGGAGTTTTGTTTGCTACAGTGAGCCAAACCAGTTCATAAAAAAATAAAAAAAATTAAAAACTGGTATGGAATGCAGTACCTACATTATTTGCAGTACCAAATAAGCCACCTAAAAGGTGTACAACTTTGCTTCCGCCGTTTCATGAAAGGCTCCCTCCCACAGCAGCTGAGATGTTTACTCCCCGTATTGATTACTGATTCCTCAAACCACACAGCTCCTCACAAACGTGAAAAAATGATAGCACGCGGTAGGTGTTTCGTGACTTCTTCCCTACCTAATACTATTTTGTTGTAATCATATTTCCTTGCTATAAATAGGGAGGGGGAAATGATGTTTCTCTAAACGGCACATAACACTACAACATGACTTTCATTGTTTGTGAAACACTGTATATTCAGACCCGCAGATGGGGCTGTGACTAAATTAGAGAAAACTAAATATATTGGACATAATGACGTTCTGTTGAAATTACTTTCACAATGGAATTTGTATGCTGTGTTTGTACTTTCAACACAACCACTCCTTTCCTTTTCAGCAGAGCCTTACCTGTGGTCTGTGCTTATCAGAGGAGTTCCCTCCATATTCAGGCTCCTGTTCCACCTTCACAGTTATACTCTCACGTGGCTGCAAAAAAGAAAAACTTCACATTAATTTAACAGAATTATCAATGGAAAACATAATATCACTACCAACTACCATTACAGACAGATCAACACTCTCTTATAAGGGAGAGTAGGTCTGTGTGTGTTTGGATGGCTCAGTTTATCTTTAAGCAAAATACATTCAGTGAAACAAATGCCACCTCTCAGGTTTTGTTAGTTTCAGTTGTTCAGTCGATTTGTCGATTCCATTTTATGCAAAATATTTTGACAACTGGTTCTGTCCCCGTCTTAATTTGCCACTAGTTGTGCTGTTATGCATACTCACTACCTGGACTCCACCCAGACTAAAGTAATTAAAATCAATTCATTCCACGACTATCGCAGTGGCACTGGTGCACAACTGTAATACATCTTTAGGACAGGAAAACAATCTTGGTTGCAAAAGAATGGTTTATTTAATCTTCACAGGTGACATGTTTCACCTGTTCTAGGTATCACCAGAGAATCTGGGGAAATTACAAACTGGTATTGGTATAAATTGCTAATTACGGCAATAACGAATGAATAAATTAAAAATAATAAGTGGAAGACACACTGATTGAACTATAGAGCACAGGGCCACATTTGTGCTTCATGAGTTGTGAGAGACATAAATTTCAGTGCAAAATATTGTGCCACACCTGAGCTTACTGATAGAAATTCTTGCTAATCTCAACTGAGGTGTCGAATGTAATTAAGAGTCACACAGAACTGGGAGATAACAGCAAGATAGCCACTGTCAATGCTTCATTACATCATCTTGAAGCAACATGAAAAAGGTGATGACAGTAGGAAAAAGAAAGCTACTAGAGCTTGCAAGGGGTACCTAACTTAGGCAAATAGGCATATTCAGTCAGCAGAAAAACCTCACAAGTGGGAAATACACTCATAATGGCTAGGTTAATACACCTTTGGCAAATGAATCAGCACCAATGAGGATAAAGAAACAGCTAAAATTTTTAGTAAAAATATGAAACAACACTAAGCAGGAAAACTATCTTTAACGGTATGAACTTACCCACAAAGAAACTGTCCCAAGAACACAAATACGGTTCGTTTACAATACTGTGAGCACACGCTGTCACGCTGGAAACTAGACTGCCGAGCAAGTGTCTAAGCGCTGTGGAGTGACAGTGAGAAAAGGCTCACCAGGTGGTAAGCTGCTAATTAACTGACAAAAAAGGTCAGTAAAAATTACCTTCTTGCCCAGCACCTCAAATCTTCCAGCCATGAGCCCCCAGATTTAGAAATCCTTAAAATCCTTCACATGGCCAACAAAGGCCAGAAACTGAATTTGTTGGAAGAGTTTGAAATTTTGAGCCATATCTTTTCCTTTCAAGCCAACAAATCTCATAAATGGAAAAGTCTTTTTGAAACATCAAACATTTTTTTGCTATAATGATGCGTATGTTTAAATGATAGTTGCCACCTAAATTACTTATTAATTATTTTACTGAAGCCATCAGTTCAGTTCTAAAGTGCCACCTCATGAGTCTTTTCTTACTACAGCCCCACGGGCCTCAATACTTGTCAGGCAGTCTAGCTACCGGCACGAGAGTGTGCATTCACAGTATTGTAAATACACCATCTGTGTGTTCGTGGGGCAGTTTGTTCACAAGTAAGTTATCATCGTTTAAGCGAGTTTTCTGGTTTAGCATTGCTTCTGGCTTTGTTGGTTCATATTTTTACTAAAAAAATTTAGCTGTTTCTTTCTCCTTATTAGTGCCCATTCATTTTCCAAAGGTGTATTAGACTAGCCATTATGTGTGTGTATTTTGCACTCACAAGTTTCTGCTGACTGAATATGCCTATCTGCCTAAGTTACCCCTTGCACATCATGGTGCTTTCTTTTTCTACAGTCATTACCTTTTTTGTGTTGCTTCTAGGTAATGCAATGAAGCACTGAAAGTGGCTATTTGGCTGTTACTTCCCACGTCTACAGGACTCTTAACTAAGTTTGATGCCCCAGTTACGATTAGCAAGAATTTTTATTAGTAAGCTCAGGAATGATGGGATATTTTACAAGTTGACCATCTTGTTGAAGCTCACATCCACACCTCTGTCCATATCAAACCCACAAACAGTACCTTCACTTTGATAGCTGCCATCCATTCCACATCAAACGCTCCCTTCCCTACAGCCTATGTATTCGTGGCAAATGTATCTGCTCCAGTGACGAATCCCTCAACAGTTACACCAATAACCTGACCAGCGCTTTCCTCTCCCGCAACTATCCTACAGACCTTGTCCACAAACAGATCTCCCGAGCAATACATTCCTCCCCGTCCAACAACAATGTTCCTACCCCCAGACCACATAGAAGCATCCCCCTTGTCACCCAATATTATCCTGGCCTCGAATACGTCAACAAATTACTCCACCAGGGATATGACTTTCTCAAGTCAAGCCCTGAAATGAGATCATCCCTTGACAATATTCTCCCCACACCACCCAGAGTTGCCTTTCGTCCCCCCCCCCCCCTCCCAACCTCCGTAACATCCTTGTCAAACCCTACAATATTCCCAGACCACCTTCTCTATCCAGCAGTTCCTACCCCTGTAACTGACCCCGCTGCAAAACATGCCCCATGCATCCCCTCACAACCACCTACTCCAGCCCCGCTACTGGTAAAACATACACATTTCGAGGCAGGGCCACATGTGAAACAACACATGTCATTTATCAGCTGACATGCCTGTACTGCACAGCCTTATACATCGGTATGACGACAACTAAACCGGCTGAGCGCATGAACGGGCACAGACGAACTGTCCGGCTAGGAGATGTCCAACACACAGTAGCAGAGCATGCCCTCCAGCATAATTCTAGGGACCTAGGAACCTGCTACAACGTACATGCCATTTGGTTTCTCCCACCCAACACCAGTCCCTCGGAACTGTGGAGATGGGAACTTTCACTCCAACACATCCTTTCATCCCGCCATCCCCCTGGACTGAACCTATGTTAACCAACCTCACTCCCATTTGCTCTTCAGTCTTCTTTTTTCTCTCCTCTTTAGCCATTCATGCATCTTTTCTTCCTACATAGTTGTGTTTATCTTTATACTATATACCTCTTTACTTCTGTATGCATCCTCTTTGGTTTGACGCTGGCACAGTTCTTACAGTAGAATATCTTTGGCTTCCCTCTGACAACCATACCTCCATCTTTACTACCCTCCCTGTTTACCTTTCCCTGTTGCTTCATAACCTGAGTTGTGAGTAACTGAATCCACTGTTCCTTCTTCCCGTTTTTCCCCCTCTCTCCTCCCTGATGAAGAAACAAAGTTCCGAAAGCTAGGAATGTAAATTTTCTGTTCTGTTTTGAGTATCTATCAGCTGTACTGAGCTGAGGTAAGTACTGGCCAGCCCCTCTATCTCTGTTAGTATTTATTTCACATCTTTATGAGATTTTCCATTAATCAATGTAGTTTTCTGTTTATTAATTCCTTGTTTTTAGGCATGATTCTAGTGGGAGATGTGAGAATTTAGAATCTATACCTAAACTGTGTAAATACCTTTTGCGCTGCTCTGGTCACTGTTTTTCTTTATTCTGTGGGCTGTGTAGTACAATAGTTTGTGCAACTTTGTTACACTTGCTAAAGTGTCCAACAAATCTTGCAGTTCCAATCAGATACCACCAGCAAATAACGCTGCTAACAAAAACATCCAGATCTTCAAAAATTACGAGACCCGACAATATGGACAGTGTACTGTGCAGTCTTTCACAACACATCAGTTCCGAATTGCTGTTATGGACTGATTCCAACAGTTTCTACTACCCCATAACAACATGGCCAGAATAACACAAAGTAAGAAGCAAGAAAACTGCAAATTATCTTCACCCAGCATACAGTAACAGCAGTTTTCAGTCAATATGTCTTCAGTTGCAACCATTATAACTTACAAAATCTTTAGCATAAGTTATTAAATAAAGCTTTAGCACACAAAGACAGGACAGACATCCTCTGCTGCCCATTTTTAAAACACAAGTCACTTTCCAGCTTTAGTACTTAAATATCAATTGTGTTGTCTTCTTAAACACAGTCTTTTCCACTGGTAAAGTTAATAACAAAAAAATCTTCAATTTTCAGGCAATGGCACTGATGTTGCAGAGTGGACATACAGAAAGACAAACAAAATTAAATCAACAAGTGGTGTTAAATTACTAATACTGCCCTGAATTTCATTAATTTAAGCAGCTACTACCTCAAACTATGCAAAGCTTTAAGTGCCTTCCATTTGTTAAACTATATACTAACGAATGTTTTAATAATGTATTCTTGACTTACAATACATATATTCCAAACTGTAAGGTTTATGCAATGTGTCAGTATGATGGTTGCTTCATTAATACGTAGTAATACTCAGATAAATAGGAGTAATAATATTAATTCTTGGGGATGATTGGCTGCTCTCAAGAATCAGTCAATGCATTCTATATAATATATTGAGGAAATTTTAAGGCTAGCTATATTACCTACTCAAGTTTCCAATGTCCTGAACACAACCATTGCAGTATTCAAGAAAACCTGGGGACTGATTATTTAGAATTACAGCTGCTAACAGAATGGCTTATCTATGGTGACCGTCTTCCAAAGATGTCAAGGGTGACATTTGGTTTACGACTGAAGCTAGACGGGGATAAATTTTTCACTCCACAACATTGTCACTAGCAAAGGTAATTTTCTTATAGTCATTACTAATGATATTTGAAACCTGTTAGCATCCCCCTCGTCTTGCTCTGGTACGTCTTACCTGGTGAGCTTCTGGCGTACAACTCTGAAAACAATACTGATTTACTGCTAAGTATATTTCTGCTGACTCCCGTTCTGCAGAGAATCCCCTCGCCATTTGATTTGAGGCTGAATCATTTTGTACACTGTTCGTATCACTTAACACTGTCGCCACTTCCCCATTTCTTCCACTGTCTGGTACAGTTTGTTTACGTTTGGGTAACAACCGTGATGGTATCGCACCACGCCAAAGACTGCAATGACAATGAGAAAACATTAGACACCCATAAATAAGTATATACTCTAATTAGTCTGATGTAGCCTGAATGAAACAAGCGCTGCATTACGTCTCGATTGCTCACCCTTGGCTTAACCATATCTTGTTCCGGAAATCTTTTTCCTGAAAATGGTCCGAGCATACAGTGTACGTTCGATAAACATATTCTGGCCCTCGGCTTTTGAACACTTCAGCTAAACCAGGTTTCTGAGTTAAAATCACCCACTGCTTACATCTAGAAAGTAGAGAATCAATCAATCGGCATTTTTTTTTTAAATTCAAGAAGCTCAAAGTGGCACATACTCTGCACTTACAGCTCCTTATCCTTGGGAAATCTATAAAATGATTTATCCTTTTGTAATTTATAATTCGAACAACCTGGAACGGCGCATTTGCTACCTTTCATAGCCATAATCTTCTCACCAACCAACAAATGTCACTTCAACAACCTGAAATCACACTTCGTGCCGCTAGGCAGCTGTTTTAACTAATCAGTGTATCCAACAAATGTGGCGACACCAAGAGTGAAGGATAGGAAACGCCACAGCTCTGAATCTGTCACCTTGGATTCGACGAATGAAAAACACTGAACGAGTCGGGTTTTCATTCCCAGCCATTTTAAATCGAAAAGAAATTGGATATTTATTCAAAAAAACCAATTCACTTGAAACATTACTCGTTATGGTCAAATACACGAAATCTTACCCTATGCACCCCAACTAATACCTAGATTAATCCCAATACCCAAACCTAAGGCTGTGACATTTAATTGACCTATTACGCAGTACTTATCAACCAACAACTGCTTTCATAATATACCCCAAGCCCAAACAGTGGGCAGTCAGGTACCACATAACCCCGAAATTTAAATCCACTGCCCATTCAGAAGCAGGAAACGACAAAGGAGCTACTACTGCCTGCAATGAATTTTCGAATACGAAAAAAATCCGCATTTACGTAGCCACAACAGTAAAGGATTGCGCATCAGTGCAAAACTTACTGCTCTACAAACAATTTGGAAAATATTACGCTTCTGTCACCACACTTTTAACCCCTGCTGCTGTTTAAGACGGGAGCGCCGAGAGGAACAGAACATATTCACCCTAAGACCTCCCTGGCACTCATTCCGATTTCGTGAATTGTCTTCGACAGAATGACACATTGTTGTTCTGATGCCAAATAAGACAAAATTAAAAATACCTGAATACTATAAATAGTACACAACAAAAAATCTACACATACCTTACAAACTTTTCTTCTTAGATCCCTATGTTCATTACGCACAAAAGCAAGTCGTGCGTTTCGTATCAACCGCATTCTTTTAGCATCATTGGTATGGCGTCCTATATTTGGTTTTCGTCGAAGCATTATAAAAAAGATTAAAACTAAATTGAGATGTAACTTGGCAAAACTTGAAATATAAGCACACACTACATCGGAATTACACTCCGCTCGCGAATGTCAACAAGTCAGCACTACGTACGCTCCAAGCGCAAACCATAACCGTCAGTCTGTCACGCCGGCCGACTTCGAAACTATCTGCGATGACTGACGCGGTAGTCTGCCGACCTTACGTCAGGCATCGCTAGAAGGCAAAGGCATCGTTTTCACAGAGAGGATGCTAAGTTCACCCAACCCTACGACCATAGATACTAATAGACTGGGCAAGCAGTGCAGCGGCTATACGTCTGGCGTGGCTGCAACATAGAATCACGTGACTGTTGGCAGAACGTCGGCGGGAGTTCAAGGCAGCATTCTGATTCCTGATTTCACTTCCAGTACTTCTCAGTGGATTTCCTCCTAACTTCACCACGTTAAATGTAGCTTATGTAAACACAGCTAGAAGTGATAAATTATTGCGTAACCACTGTACAAATTTAGTTTTACAGCCATTACTTCACAATGAACTTTGTGAACTGCTGAAACACCTTCGATGTTCGGCAATATATTCGCCGCGAATATTTCAGTGTTACCAATTATGAAATGCATTCTCTACTCACAATACGCGTTATACACTGCATAAAATGTAAATATTGCGTGTGTGTCTTTTAGTGCCTTGGTTGTAGAAAGTGTTATAGACTTCATAAATCGGCATAAACAACAAAACCTGTAACGTAAACACACGTGTTCACATCGAATGTAACGAACTCAATTGTGTCGTTCACCCACAAAACGTAAAGCAGTTTCATTTGAAAGCTCTTTTTTGGTTTAAACAGTTTGTTTCGTAGATGTATCAAATAAGATATCTACAAAATCAGTACCTGCTTACATGAATACTTGTTCCACAGATCATGAATACGATACTTCACAATGATGTGTCAGTTTAATGAAAGGTAGACCTATCATTACATGACAATTCTTCCAATCACTTATTTATACCTAAAAAATCGTCTACTGAATAGGAGCTGTCATTCATAGATTCTTTTAGTTTGATTTTAAATGCTGGTTGGCTATCTGTCAGGCTTTTAATGCTTTTTGGTAAATGACCGAAGATTTTTGTAGCAGCATATCATTTATCCCACACATTACAGCTTATTATCTGGAAACTAACATAGGCCATACAACTACCTATTTGCAAATGGCATTCAGTATTTGTTTCTGATATTTGTATGTTTTGTAACTGGGAAGTACAAAATAAAACTAAACCCTGATGAGAAATCAAACCCCTAACTTGTTTTTGCAAATTGTTTTCTAAAATAATACCACCATAATTCACCCCTTTTTGTACCAAAGTCAGATTTAATCCAGGATAGTAAAAATCATCCTTTCTTCTTATGTAGTAGCAATGCACATTGCCATTGCTTTTGGAGTGGGAAGGGTTATTGGTAACAAATCTCTCTCTCTCTCACACACACACACACTATATACATATATATACATACATACATATATATATATATATATATATATATATATATATATATATATATATATATATATATATATATATATATATATTCTTCAAAGTGCTTCGAACAGATGCGTGTGTGCGCAGTAGGCTTGAAATCTTTTCGTTTCACTGTCTGTATCCACATCTGCCTGCGCCCTTCATCCTTTGGAAACCTATACGAAAGAGAAAAAGCAGCTTTGTAGCTTATCATTTCAAGAAATATATACGATTGCAATGTGCGCCTGGAAACACACACAGCACTTCAAACCGCCAATTTACGTAACTGTGGCGTTCTGGGTAAGGATATGATACACACAATAGTTTATCAGTATTCAAGAAATACCGCTAAATTATACTAATAATACTTACACATGAAATTTAATGTTACTTCCCTTCACAAAACGCTCGGTACAACCATAAGCACAACAGGATACCACCATTGTTTCGCCAATAGTCACGTGGTATAGCAGTAGAGATGTTGGTGCCACGAAATATACGTCATGACTAGTCTACCAATATCTATGGTCGAAGACCCAACCTGGATATGATGTGACGTCATTATGACGTATATACGCTTTAGTCGATTAACGCACCTATAGACTTTTACGAACGTCTGAGAATCTAAACTGTCGTCAGCTAGTGGTTTATTTTGAGACGTGCGATTCTGAAAACAGCTCAGTGTGGCAGCGTATATGTATTTCGCCAAAATAAAAGTAAAAGAGCTGGATATTAATAGAAATAATCCTGACCGTGGCCTTGAAAACACCTCGGACAACACGTTTCGTAAAAAAGTGAAGTCTTCTTATGTCCCGACCACATTAGATTGTGTGATTGTTGTACTGAATGCTTACGCCGAAAATAATATTTATTTATTATCAACATTTTAGTACGGTTTCATACAATTGGTCTTGTCAGTACATATTAGATTGTAGCATCATACTCTTACTCACTTTTTTTTCTTAATTTATATAGCTGAAAGAGAACTCGTGCAAGTTTGTTAGCTAAGTAATTTATATGTCCATCCCAAGATAGTCTTTTATCAACCATAATTCCAAGTAATTTTACACTCGGACCGCAGAGACAGGTACCTTAGTGTCCAGTAATGACTGGTGTGTAGAATGATTGAATTTCGAACTTAAAAAGAAAAATATGAGGCATTGTTGAAGAAAAATCGTCGACCGGAGATGAAATACGAGGGGAAGTGGATTTCTCAATGTAATCTTAACCAAAGGTTAGTGTCTAGTACTCATTGACATATGAAATGATTGAATGCAGTGTCAAAGCATTCCATGGTGGCACGATAAACCAGACGTACTGTATATTATGTCATGTATACAACCACAATAGTTTTAGCATTTACATGGCCATGTCAATGTGGTTTATGTCAGCAGTATAATTTGCTAAGAGAAGATTATGCAAAATACGAATTGCATCACATCATGAGCGGATACCTTAAACTATGCAGAAGTCTTGTTACTTTTGCTGGATGCAGCTTGCAGAAGATGGCACCAGTAAAGGTCTCTTACTCGGAGAACCAATGTGTTTAGTCATCATATACTCAGTTCAGCTTTGGAGTCTACTGTTCACAAACGAATGGCGCAGAGCACAGCGCTACCCTGTCACAACCTCTCGAAAGTTCACAAAAGTCGAATAGTTGATGTACGGTTTCTATCGTTTTCGATGTAGCGTGTATACGTCATAATGACGTCACATCGTATCCAAGTCCGGTGAACTTAGCATCCTCCTTTTCACAGCTCCAGAGTGTTATAGCACAGTCTAACATAACCATGGAGATCCTAATACCTCCATGAACATAACAGTCGCGACACTTCGTCTCTATTTTGTTGCTACAGCGCCAGCAGCGCCCCAAGCGGTCGGTAGGTTGAACTGTGAGTTCGGCGCGATCGTGAAAGCGAATAGTGATTGTTTATTTTAATTTATACAATGGTTTTTACCATCGGGAGCGTTTGTAGCGCAAGAAATTGCAGCAACAACAGGAATAAGACACCACAGCTGTCTTTTTTTAGGTTTCCTAAGGATCCTGGGAGGTATATACCATCATGTTACTATACTGTATCGTCAGGATTCACTTGCAAACTATATGTGTATAAATGATGAATGTTTCGTTTTAGGAGCAGAGAATGACTAGTTAATAGCAGACGAGGGGACCTTATGAAGAAAGACCCAGTTTACATGCATAATAATATTAGCTTTTGTTCGCTACATTTCGAACAAAACCGGTTCATGAACGCAGACAATAACAAACTCGTTTGGAATGCAGTACCCACACTGCTTGCCATTCCAAATAAAGCCCCTCAACTGATGATGAGGAAGAAACTGCCACGTAGATTCGTCATTCAATTTAAAGCTGTAAAACAGTCCTATGACACAGAAGCAGCCAGTTCGACTCTCCACGTATCAGTGCCAGATTCGTGTGAATCATCAACAGAGACCTGCTTTGACGATGAAGTGGTTAAATTAAGTGCAGCTGTTCGTGTCTTACAAAAGCGTGTGAAGTGTCAGAATGTGCAGAAGCGAAACTATTACGGGACAAGGAAAGTGCCTACAGGCAGATTGTTTGAAAATTATTCAAATATTTGGTTTTTCGTAAAATGTAATGTAATCAGCTCATTATAATGTTTTCAGCATATTTCTCCCACTATTTGTCAGTTGCTTGTCCCACTTAGAATAACATAGAGATTAAGGTCGTGGCAACAATTGACAATGACAAACACAGTAGGCCAACAGAACGATAAACAAGCTGTCGATCGCTTTTGCATGTAGAGGTACGTGTCTGTGCTTCTTACATGTGAATCTGTGTGTTTATATTCTTTTGATATCAACGTGGTAAGCTGCAATTCTATCCAATGTCACAAGTGTTTCTTCACGAATGTGTTGTAGCTTGCCACTCTATTCATGGTTTTTGTCCATAATTGCGCATATTTTAGAATCATTTTTAGAAACGTATATGCCTTCTGATACTACACAAACTCTGTCAAACGGCAACAACTTTTCCAGCAGTGAGTGTCGCGACTGTTATGTTAGACTGTGGTTATAGCTCACCCAGTTTGTACGAAATGATTATACACACTAATCTTCCTTGTAAATTAATACTTACTGGTAAAAGCCATATCAAAAGTCTTGTAGTAGTGCCTGAGATTAATCGTAACATACAGATATTAGTGAGCAGGGAGCTTCAATTCATACAGGGTGAACCAAAACTGCATTTCATTTGATTTGATAAAGATAGCAATGTGGACCAAAACAAGAACTACATAAGTGTCTAGTAAACATATGCTCCAAAACACGTACCGGTACATTTCAATTATTTATTTAATTATTTTGATCCATCTTTGAGCATTTTTATGCAATCGATGTCGTCATAGGGAGTTTACATATGTTGTACAAATACATTTTGTTAACAGTTACAGTGCATATACTAACAATAATACAAGGCACATAAAATATACACTAGAGAACAATTCCAAACTTTACAGTACACAGAAAATAATATATTGTTGTTGCTATTGTCTTCAGTCCTGAGACTGGTTTGATGCAGCTCTCCATGCTACTCTATCCTGTTCAAGCTTCTTCATCTTCCAGTACTTACTGCAACCTACATCCTTCTGAATCTGCTTAGTGTATTCATCTCTTGGTCTCCCTCTACGATTTTTACCCTCCACGCTGCCCTCCAATGCTAAATTTGTTATCCCTTGATGCCTCAGAACATGTCCTACCAACCGGTCCCTTCTTCTTGTCAAGTTGTGCCACAAACTCCTCCCCAATTCTATTCAATACCTCCTCATTAGTTATGTGATCTACCCATCTAATCTGCAGCATTCTTCTGTAGCACCACATTTCGAAAGCTTCTATTCTCTTCTTATCCAAACTATTTATCGTCCATGTTTCACTTCCATACATGGCTACACTCCATAAAAATACTTTCAGAAACGACGTCCTGACACTTAAATCTATACTTGATGTTAAAAAAATTTCTCTTCTTCAGAAACTTTTCCGTGCCATTGCCAGTCTACATTTTATATCCTCTCTACTTCGACCATCATCAGTTATTTTGCTCCCTAAACAGCAAAACTCCTTTACTATATAGACTATCAAATAAGTGAGACATTGTGCACCTGTGAAGGTGAAGTATTAGATAATTTTAAGCCAGGTTTTCATAATTAGACTGTGTTTTCTGTAATCTAACTGTGGGCTTATCTATCTGTCTTATTTGCCTAGTTTTATATTGTTCACAGCTTCCCTTAAGGTGTAATTGTTTATGTTTTCTTTAATCTTTAGTAAGCAACAGTACATGAAAAGTGTGGCTGTCAATAGTTTTAGTATTTAAAAAGTGGCCTGGCAGTGTTCATAGGTCCAGAAATAAGCCTGATAGCCTTTTTTTGCCAAATGAATTTTTTTACTCCCTGTTGAATTACTTCAAAAAAGGGTACTATATTGCAGATGGCAGTTAATGAAGGTTTAGTAGGAGCTAAGTAAAAAAGGTGTTGTTACACATGTCTGCAGTTTAGTCTGTAAAAAGGTAACAGAAGAGAGCTTTCTGTGTATGTGGTCTGTGTGTTTGTCCCAAGTTAATTGGGACTCAAGGTATATGCCAAGTAGATTGAGGGTTGAGCACTCAATTTCACTGCTTGATAAAATGAAAATAATGTTCACAATTCTTTTCATTGCTGATGGATAGCTCATTGGCTTTGAGCCATGTATTTAGACAGGTAAGGTGCTTTTTGTTTTCCAGTTTCAAGCCAAGGGCCAAGCATGGAACCCTGAGGAACACCCCACATTACATTAAATATTGGGACTTCTGGTGATTGTAAACTACAATTTATTTCTTGCCACTGAGATAGAAGTTTCTGAGGGAGATTATAACTCTCCATAACATCAAAGTTAATGCTGTAGTATTGTATGGCTCAACAAATCAAATGCCTTGATTAGGTCGACTAGAATAGCTTCTGCAAATAACTTTAACTCAAGTGACGTTTGTATAAAATAAATGATATCTTCAACTGCTTTCACTATTGATAATTTGGACCCAAAACCATCTTGAGATTGAGTCAGAAAGTTGTTTTCAGATAAATTTAATGTCTGCAATTATCCTGTTGTGTGGAAGTACTCTACTATTTTGGACATATAAACTACCAGTGAAATTGGACGATAGGTATTTGTGAATAACTTTTTACCCTTTTTATGAATAGAAATCAAAGCTGTTCTTGTTAGACGCTCTGGAAAATGACCGCCAGCATACATCCATTTTATTTGTATACAACAAGTGTTTGATATGATATCCACTAATTTTTTAGTCACAAGATTTTACAAACCATAAATGTCCTCAGATTTTGAATTGCCTAGTTTTGTTATTGATGTAACCACTGTACATACATGTATTTGTGGCCACTTGAAAGTTGGCAGTCTTTGCACAATTTTGAAGAAACTCATTGCCAGAAATGGGGTCTAGATTAGGAGTGCAGGTTGAATTGGAAATATGCTCACCAGAAGTTGGGGTGGTAGTGCGGTTTGCTGCCTTGCCAAAAGTTGATTAGCTTCATCTGCTGTGATATTAACAGCACGTGTTTATAATCCACCATGCTGCCTTACATCTGTTGTTTGAGTTTTCAATGTACATTTAGCTATTCTAATTTGTGATCTATAATGTCCTTTGAGGTTCCTATAAGTGACTTTATCCACAATACCGCTTTTCATAACAAATAATTACAAAGAGCCTTAGTTTCTGTTTTGTGACAGGTGCTTGCATCTTCTGACTTTATTACTATATTGTTTTTTGATCTTTGGGCAACTGATATTAAAACTTTCAGAGATAATGTTCATGATGTGTTGAAGGCTTCCTCAATATTTTTGGAAGAATGTAAGTACTCCAGCATACTAGTTATATTCTCATCAATTAATAATCTAACATCCCAGTACTGAGTTTATTCTTACATTTAATTTCTTAGTAATTAATTTCACCCATATACCTTTATGGCCTGATAGATGATCAACATTAAACAATCCTAGTTCAAATTCACTTTTATGGACATTTATTACGATATTATCAAGGCAGGATTAAAGTCTTATAGAACTTTCATTTGTAAAGAAAAGATTATATGATCTTAACATAACTGATAAGTTAATACTTTTATCTGTATTTTTTCTAACATCAGTGTTGAAATCTCCAAAAATAAGTATGTTGTATTTGGTATATTTTTGTACACAGACAATACGCTATTCTAAGCATTCAATAAATTTTCTCTGCATCACTTTCAGGGGATTGATGCACAGAAACAGTTACAAAGCTTTACTGTTGGTAGAAACGTAACAGCTGTTTCAAAAACACTTTTAATAAATAAGTCGTAAATGTCCATATCAGGTCTATATCATTACTCGTATATATGGAGGATCTCTTATAACCTTCAGTGGGTCTCCAGTAACTTGTAATTAGATGAAAACCTGGTGGAAAATAAAAGTTTATGTCTTCTTCTTTTAGCCAATGTTCATTTAAGCATAATATCATCGTTCTACTGTCGTTCAAAGGAATGCTAAGTTCACGAGTTTTATAGTTTAGGATCCTGGTATTTAAGTGTAAAAACAAAATAGAGCAGTTATTAAATGTGGATGCTATAGTGTGCTATGGGGAAATTTGGAGGAACACATAATGGTTTGTGTGGCACTGGATCCTAAGTTAGTTGGACCTCCTTGAAGAATTTCATAAAAATGCTTCACTTTCTGTTGCATTTTTTGGTCTGCTTGAGATATGGATAGCAGTGTGCTTTACATAATCTTCTGCAGGCTTTATGTGACCACTGTTTAGAAGCACATGGTACCATTCGAGCAGCAGATGATGGGTTATGAGTACTTGTTCAGCAGAAGAGATGTGTTTCACAGTAGAGAAGATGAACAAGTGTTCACTGGACATAGTTTTTGTGTTGATCCATAAGTCAACCTCTGAAAGTAGATCTGCGAAAGTCTGGTTTAAGGCCAATTCACATTGACACTGTCAAGTCGAACTTTATTCACACTGTCTGTCACAACATGGCAAGTCAAGCCAAATCAGGTCAGGTGATCTCAATTCGTATGGCTGACTTCGCGGGAATTGCGAACTTCACAACGTGATTTTCAACTGTTTTCATGTGCACAGTGCACATACACAACACGGTAGATTATATATGTCGATGCTGGAGTCCTCATTTACAGACGTACCAAGGATTGGAGCCTCTTGACTCACAGTGACTGACACGATAGAACCTACTCTTCTAGATTCACAATCTGCTAGTCGAAACCACCCTGTTATCACCTCAGGCTATCACTGTCGCCGCAACACCTATCATCAGCAGTGTTTACAAAATCGTCACCAAGAGATCAGCTTCTTGTTATGGATAGATGCTACATCCATCACTGGATTGCTGTACAATAACCAAGGCTTCAGAACGAGGAAATCACCTGGAACTGCTGCTGCAATAAGTACAGCCGTAATCTAGACATTGCCGCCTGCTTCCTAGACAACGACATGGGCTGACCAGCCAGACCACAGCACCATCTCCATTACCAGCAGGTCTCACAGCACCAGCCACATCATCGCCAACAAAGTCGTCAGCTCAGTATTGTCAGCAATAGCAACAGCCACATCATCACAGGAGGAACCTCAACAACAGCAGCCACACCATCACCAGAGGCAGCCCCAATGCTGCCAGCTACGACACCAACTACAATGTATATTCTGATATCAGCAGGTAAATATTCCCTAACCTCTGTCATCCTACAACCTCCATTCCACATCCAGCCAAAACCTATCGCTAAAAATAACCAAACGTCGAATGCCAGTGACTGTCAGGCTGAAACTAAAAGGACCCAGGTAAATCTTCCAGATAGTAATAACATGCAGGTCAAAATCATCCCAGAACAGCAGCAACTAGTACATTCCTGCTTCTTTTTGTTCAGCAGATGTGACTCCAAATTTCTCAACCCAAACTTAGTCCTAACTCACACTCAGCAGTGCTACATAACAGCAATGCAAATCCAGCAAATCAACCCTAGCAGAGATTCCATCATTAAAACTATCACTTCTCATTCCCATTCATCCCTCCTCCAAACTATTCCCTCTTTTGGTGGAAATGCTACCATTACAACCCTTAAAAGCCCTGTACCTAGAGAAACCCAAGTTCCATGTCGACCCCCCCAAGTCACAGTTGTGATCAAAAAGGTCAACTTAGAGTAGATCACCAAAGAGATCGAAAATGAACCCAACTCGCAAGTGTGAATCAGTATGTACAAGACACTCAGCATTCAAAGTGATAATGGACCTCACTTCTTAGTATGAGTGTCTTCAGAATCACCCAACACCAGTGACACATTTATAAAACTTGGGGCCTGGGTTTAGCAAAGGAACCATCCTGTAGAAGCACCTCGATCGACTACACACGCATACAAATGTCAGCAATGCCTCCAATACAATGATCATCTGACAGGACACTGCAGGAACCCATTCACCTGTCCTGATTGCAAGCAAAACACCTTCACAAACAATGTCTCAACCTAAACTCCCCACCTACCTGCAACACCTGGGATCAACCTCACCCAATCTACTTCCACAAACGCACATCCAAGCTCTCTCCCAAGAGCCTGAACTCAGTGTCCCCATATGCACGAGTAGTAAGTGGATCACTTGGGTGCAGTTGCAGGTAATTTTTTAATGATGTCCTTCATTCTCTTATAAACTGCGAGACTGCGCACACTAGCTACAAAATTTTTTATAAACGGATGCAACAACAAAAACTAAAAATTTTCAACTAAAATTCTATGCTGCAAATCATTTGTCAAATTCTTTTTACCATACATTACCACATACATAAGCGTATCTTCCAGAATTTAATCAGTAAAATTTGCACACAACTTCATTGTAGTTTTCTGTGTAGTTAATACATTCATTCTTCTAGACATATTTATAACATAAATAGGATAATTTTCAATAAAGCTGAATGGACTCACATTACCATCACCATTCAATTGTGTAGTTCTCTTAAAATTTAAGAAAGCATCATAAACTTTTAAATAATTATTTGGTGGATCTAGATTCCTCATTTCTTGAGGAAAAATCTCGTTTCTGCCATTTTTAATATAGATATTCTGTAATTTAACATGATCGAATAAGGAAGAGTCAATGAGCAGATTATTTTTAAAAAATACTACACAACAAACTCTAGATCATGAAATTCGTTATCATTATTTTTAGTTCTCTTCATTCCTTTATATTTTAGTTTAATTTCACCATCTTTAAAAATTGGAAATCCCAGTTATCTATTATTTTATTGAACCTTTCTGGCAAAATAATTTTAAATTTACTATCCAGCACTAGACAGATTTCATCACCATATCTAGTTTTTAAACATTCACAGTCAGTAATGTAATAACGCTCATTTACAACAAGTTCACTAATCTTTTTAAACAGATTAGAATTGCTAGCAATATTGAGCTTCTTCAGTAGATTGTCCATTTATATAGAATAAAATTTTAATAATCTTTCAAATTTTTATTTTATATAAATATGACTAATGTATGGGATGAATTTAAGTTTGACATCTTTGTCAAGAGAAGTAATAATCCAAGAGAGAAACAAGTTGAGTGTAATACTTGAACAGAATATTTTTAACTATCATTAATTGTAGAACACTTGAGAAGTCAGAAGCATACTAAAAATGTTAGTGCATTAAAGAGAATTTATAAAGAAGAATACGAAAAGTACTTTGATAACTACGAGGAAACAGATATAGAAATATGGGAGGAAATAAAAAATTCCAATTCTCTCTTTTCTATGACAGTAAAACAAATAGCAGATTCTAATTTACCAATTAATAATTTACCTACAAAATTACATTAAAGCTTATTCGTTATTTTAAAAAGTTTATCATTCTATAAGTAAAAAGTTAGACATCTTAGAATACAACAAAACGCAACTAACTAATGTATTCTGTTTCTTTAAGGCATGTGGTATGAATTTTTTATTTTCATTAGAAGATATAGATAATTTTTAGTATCCATAAGGCACTTTATCATAGTTATCTAGAACAATTCTTTTAATCATACTGAAATGAAAATTCTTTCTTAACCTGTTTGTTTACTAGATATTTACTATCAACATCTCTAGTTATCTGATTGTATTCGAATTGTATCTTTTCTTTCACTTCACTCTCAATTAATCTGATCATAGATGTGCCATTCAACTTTTGAATATTCTTGTAATTTAATGTGAATCCTTCTACCTTCATTTCTGTCTTCTTATCATTTTTCTCACAATAATAACTTTTTGGACCTGTTGAAGCCCAATCTGTAATCCAATTATTTCCCAATTCATCTGTCCATTCACCTAACATACAAGCTGTTTCTGCAGTATTTTTATCATCATCCATATATACTACAGAATGAGTATCGATATATGTAACATTTTTTCCTAATTTATCTAACATATCATACAATCTAAGTCTTGCATTTGATGCAGTGAATGCAGCTATAAAGATATTCGTAGCTGCATTGTTTTTCACGTAATAATCTTTGAAATTATACCTCATCTGGACCATTTCCTCTGTAATAAAATTTACATCGAAGTTATCTAATTGACCATCCAACAGTATCTCATAAAATCATTGCAAATTTGTCACATATTCTGTTTGACTCATGTTTTGTCTTTGTCCAAATTTGCCCCATAATGAATTCAGACAGATCTTAGCAACAGCTCGTTTTCCAGGATTTTCTTTTATTCTATCACGATCCAAGTCAATATCCAACTTCTCTTTAACTGTTTTGATGTATTCTTCGTCACTTTCAAAATTATGTGAACTAGTTTCTAATTTTATTTTCATGAAGTCTTTCACATAATTTTTAAACAGCATATTGCTTTGATTTTTAAAGTCCTATACTTGATAAACTTCTAAAACTTTATATCCTTCTTCTACAGCTTTCTTTACTTCATCTGTCGATCAAGTTCCGATAAAACTTCTTTCTTCATCACAGTGATTGCATTTACATAGCTGTTCTTCTGCACATTTGACACACAGAGGAAACAATAGTTTTTCATTTTTATCGATTTGCATGCGTACATGTAAAACTGGATGATACAATCTTCTAGGAGCCAAACTTCACATTTTATTAACCCATACCAAATTTTAGAATAACATCTTGGACTATATATTTTCCTTGGATGTTGTTCATGATAATAATCATAATATTGCACAGTTGGATAAAGACTACATACATCAATATATTTTATTTTTGAGCTAATACCATCTGCTTTAGCTCTTAATTTTATTGCATTTGTTCATCCACCATAAATTGCATCTCTTGAATTTAATGGTTCAACAATTTTAGGTAACTGTTTAAGATTTTTATACTCTACGAGTTCACCCAATCACATTCCCTCATTTCCACCAGATTGTATCCAGCATCTCGTATTTCTGCATTTCTTTTTAAAGACTTTTGATAAATATCACCCATAGTTTCCTCATTTCTGTTGTTAATTGTTTCACTATTAAAACATTTTTAAAACATGCCAGAAGCAACCATGATATTGATAAACTGTATTAGTTGCTTTATCAAATCCATCTACTTTTGCTCCTGCAATTCTGACTTCTCCACCATTAAGAGCATGTTTGATATTCGTATTTTTTAAACTATTCAACCAAGCTATCGATTTTTTACTGTAATTCTCCTTCTGTTCTTTATCCAATACAGCGATTGTATTTTTCTGTAAATATTTCGATCTGTAAATTGCCACGCAAACGTCAGCAATTGTTAAATAACAGAATGGATCAATTTTAGCAATTTCCAGAAACTGTTTTCTTAATTCTAAACAACCTCATCTTAATATATCAACATCACAATTACAGTACTCGTTAATTTCTTTCTTCATATTGAACAGATAACTTTCTTTAACTCTAGAGCTGTGCCATTTGAGAAATGCTTCTCTATCTTTTGGCTTAATACTGTCAACACAATAATATTCAGTATCGGGAATCAGTCCTATATAGTTTTCATTTGCTGGAGTATTGAATAAATGTGGGAAGTAGCCTTTCTTCAATTCTTTCAAATCAAAAGTTTTTGGAAAAATACGAAGTGGACCTTGTACAAAATTACTGCTGTCTATAATTTTTATGAATAATTGTTTGATCACCAATAACATTTTAGTTTCTGTGTAGATGGTATGTGGCCTTATTGTGTTTTCAACACAGTACTTCAAAATGAATTGGGAATCATAACCTATTGCATAGTGAGCTATGAATGTGTGATAACTGTTCTTTTGAGATATCATCCACTTACAGAATTCATCATTTGTCTTAAATTTATAAACAGTATCACCTTTAAAATTGTGAACAATTATAAGATTTGGAATGTGTGTTCCAGTTTCTTGAGTTACTTCATAATTAAACCACAAGCATCTTTCAGTATAGGTACAATTCACTTTCTTTGGAAAGCCTTTTTCACAACATTTAAACTCTTTACCACCATTTATTTAATTACAAACGAAGCACTGGTGTGGAATTCTCCATTAACATAGCAACCTACTTTATTACAATTTGGGCAACCGTGCACTATAAATTCATCACCAAATTTTCTTTCACAGATACCACGTTTTTGCAATACAGCTTGCATATCACATTTATGATTTCCAATTTCCACTACTTGATTACAATTTCTGCAAACTTCAAAGCCACATTTATGTTCTTTAGATGTTAAACAAATCTTTTTACATCTTTCACACTTGTAAGCTGTATCACAAACTTCTTGGTGATTGTTTAAGCATTCTTCATTATAACAGTATCTCTTACGCGTCTCACAATAAATCTTATTTTCTTCACTTTCATGTTCTGGTCGTTTGCATGATGTACACACTTTTCGCTCTATTTTACATCTATGTTTCTCCTTGTTGTGATATGGTTTCTTGCAATTATCACAGAAATATAATGATCCTAAGAAAGCAGTCATACTGTTAATTACATCAAAATGATTGTGATCTTTGTACAGATAAATCTTGATTTCTTTCTCATGACCACTATAGATAATTGCATTAAAATTTCCAGCGCATACTACATTTATTTGGATATCGAACAATTCTTCAAATATTTTTAATGTCATCTAAAGTAAATCCTTCTTCTTTGTATTCGCCCAACTGATTACATAATATATTAGTTAACTCTTTCTGTAATTAGTATTTATCTCTAATTGTCTTAATTTCATTATCACTGAGTTCTCTTCACAAAATATTATTTGTGTGATATGTCAAAGCCACAATTACAGCTCTAGGACAACACAAATTATCATTGTTATTAATTCTTGTGATGCATCTCTTAGTCTTTTTGTCTTCACGCAGATTTATTATTTTTTTACGCCCACTATCTACACGAACTGCTAACATCTGAATATTAAATGATGTTTCTACTATATCAACAGTTTCATCTGATTTTAAGATATCCCTCATTTTGTTGCACAAAATTTGAACAGACTCTTGTGCATTATTCGATGCATTATAACCTGTAGAAATTGGATAAAACATTTTTGGGTTGTTGGTTGTTATATTCAGCTTATCTCCTTTCCTGAAATTAGTCCTCTTTTTAGCTACATATATCATGGAACTGAGTGCTTTTGTTATATAATCTGTTTTCTCACTAACAGTATCAAGTTTGGCAATGTTAGCATCGTTAAAGACAATTTTATGGTCAACAGACCATGCTTCAAATTTTTCATTAAATTTCGTTTTTATTTCTTTGATCTCAAATAAATTCTTTTCAGATGGCTCAACTTCCTTTTATTTATCAAATAATTTACTACTAAATGGATAAATTTGATCTAACCCTACTATTTTCTCTCTCTTGGTGGACGAGGCTTTTCAGTAATATCATCACCAAATCTTTAAAGCTAATTTATATTTGGTACACGTTTTGGTTTTAATCTAGTATTTTTTAAATACATCTGGATGAAAATTAAACTCTTGTAATACAAAGGCATTAATTAACTCTGATTTCTTTAATGTATTGTATCCTTTAATACCAATCTCTTTACCTTTATCTTTGAGTTCACTTACTTTCAAATTTTCTAGAGTTCTTGTAGCAACTTGTGAATTATTTGAAATATTTAAGTTGATAAGACCATCCTTTCTAAGTGCACTATATCCTTGTAAATTATTCCTTTTGCAATAATCACGAAGTTGAGCAACTGTAAAATCTCTCAGAGAGACTTTCATCTTTCTATCCCTTATTACAGAAAAATTTTCATTAGCTTTTGAAAATATGGGTGGTGGTGGTGGTAAATTATTCGAAACAATGAAGTTGATAAGACCATGCTTTCTAGGTCTACTATCTCCTCGTAAATTATTCCTTCTACAATAATCACAAAGTTGAGTGGCTGCAAACTTTCTGTGAAAGGCTTTCATTTATTGAAGATAAATTTTTAATAGATTTGAAAAAATTGAAGATCAACAACAAAGATGACTTATAAATTGTTTATTATAATTTTTAGTGTACTTGCAAAACTGAAGAGCAGCAGCAATGAAAGTTCTAATTTATTAAAGATAAATTTTTAATAGATTTGAAAAATTGTGGAGATTGTTCTAATTTATTTAAGATAAATTTTTAATACTCTAAGTATGTAGTTCATTTTTGAAGTGTCTATTTGTTTGTAAATGTTTTTGAGATCACTTTTAACTATTTCCTTTCCACACTAACACACTATTTTTCTTTTATTGTCTATATTCTAGTTGACAAGTCTTACATCTACTTGCGAGCTCGTCCTTAGATGTATGACTTACGTAAAAACAGCCAAGATCTTTAATTTCTTGACAACCAATACATTTTTTAAAACGTTGTAACTCCTGTTGTTGTTGTATGTAAAAATGAAAAAATCTGTCATATCCTTAAGCATTGCCAAATAACTCTAATAATTAGATATAAACTGTTCAAAACATTCTTTTTTGTTATCATATATATTTTTTGTAATCTTTTTATGACATTCTTTACACATTTATGAAAGCTCATCCTTTGAGTATTTGTGTTGCTAAAAGTTATCAATTGATTTATCTACTTTACATTTTTTACACTTCTTGCGTGCTTCCATTTATTGAGATAAATTTTCATTAATAATTAAATTGTTTTCTTAATAACTGAGTCCTTTTTGATGCTGCTGTGGGATTGATAGCTGTATAGATAAAATATCTAAACTCATAATTTTCCTTCTCTCACTAGTATTTCTACTGATTGTTTTTTATTTTATTTATGAGTTTTTAGTGCAATACACACTCTTAAGGAAGTTGCAGATGCCTAAAAAATTTTAATTTACTAATATATTTTTATTCTATATTAAATGGAAATATCTAACGCTGAAATTTTAATCCGAATGAATCGTTCACCTTAAGAGGTAATGAAAAATTTTAATTTACTAATGTATTTTCTTTCTGTATAAATGGCCGTTGTCACTAGTTCAGAATTGAGCATTTTCGAGTTCATTCAAGAAAGGAATTATGAATTAAGTTTAGGAAGTTGGTTCAATGACATTTGGATTCCTTGAAGAACATGTTGATCACGAACGACATTCTTGAGGTTTTGTATGAAAATACAGTGGCCAAAAATTTGACCTTTGAAAAAAAAATATTTATGATGAAATTTTAACTGTCCCTGCTGTATAATTTTAATTTACTAATGTATTTTATTTTATATTACATGGAGTTAATTGTAGACCTTATGAATAACAAGCTTACATACAACAATAAAGAAGTTTTTGTGATAATTGATAAAGGCAATAATCCATTATTTAAAGGTCAAGATGATGCCAAAAGATTAGAGTATAAAGACACTGACTGTGCAATTAGACAACATGTTGATAAAGAAGACAAAATCATATTTGAAAATTTAAACCTCGAAGCTTCCTCAGGGTTGAAATGTAAAAAAAAAAATCATCAATATTTATCAATGAATCTGGCTTATATTCTTTAATTTTTAAATCACAAAAGGAAGATGCAAAAGCATTTAGAAGATGAGTTACACATGAATTTTTACCTTCAATAAGAAAATATGGTGAATACAAACTACAAAATAATATCAAAAAGATTTAGAAAATAAAGTTGAAAGTATGAAAAATAGTAATAGAATTATATTCAACGTTGCTAGAGATATAATTCAAGAGAAAGACGAAATTATGTAAAATCATGCTTCTCCTCCAACCATTAATCAAGATAAACATAGTGAATTTATTTTAATTAAGAAAAATCATTTGCGGGAGTATCTTGTTTATTAACATAGTTATTAAATTGTGTTAAAATACTTGTGTATTCTGGTTTTGTAACAAAATTAAATAGTCCATTGTCAAAATAACAACATCCTTTGCATCAATTGGATCATTTACATTCGCAAATCTTCTACCTTTAAAGCCAATATAACCTTTAATTACTTTAAAAATAGCATTAATTTCTTTTTCAAATTGTTTAATTGCATTAGATTTCGTTGGATCAAAATGTTTAATCATATTTTCAATTTTTTCTAGATCGAATGTAGATGTATTAACTACATGTTCACTTTGTTTAAATAAATGTAACTTATTTCCAAAAGTGTCCAATTATTACATCTAAAATATCATTAAAATTATAATTTTCGCAAAGCAATTTTAAAGTAAAAAGACACAAATGGCCACATATTACTTCATCAAAATTTTGTATTCTTTCTGTAATATAATTCATCTTTTCCTAAATAATTAACTAATTGTTTTGGTATATTACCACCAAATGAATCAAAAACAAATTTTTTATCTTTATTTTTATAACAACAAATCCAATGGGTACCAGGCTTATCAGATGTATCTAAATTTACTATACCACATTCAATTTTAAATGGCTTATTTGGTAATTCATCAATCATACATATATTCCACGAAAGTTTTTAATTTTTAATTGCTTAGTAAGTTCTTCTATATCAAAATTACTTATTGCATTATGACATTTAATAATTACTTTTCGAAATTTTTTTTGTTTCCTTATTCCAGTTCCAGCTTTCTTTTCCATTTCTAAGATATATATTTTTTGTTCTTCTAATTCTTTATCAGCTTTCTTCTTGTTTATAACTGCATTTGCAATTGTTGCAAATCCACCAGTGAAAGAACCAACTGTTGCTAAATATCGTAATGCAGCTAATAATAATAGTAAAAATCCGCCTTCATGTTCTGTTAATCCTTTACCATCTTTCTTTTTTGTTAGATATTCAATAATTTTTTTAACAACAGGAATACTTAATGTAATAAGTAAATTTCCACCAACTTTCTTTTCTTTTTTCCTTTTTTGAACATCTGTTAAAATGATTCAATTGCATTTAATTGTTCATTATTTAACTTTAATTTAATTGACTTTGGTTTTGTTTTGCCACTAGGTAGCAATATATAATCAATTGCAAAATTGTTCAGTTATATAGATTTAAAATTTAATAAAGATTAAACTCCCCATCCATTGTCATCCACCCCTAAACCCATTCCTAATTTTCGTTTTCCATACATTATTCCTCTAACTGCTGTTGCTGCGACTTTTTCTCCTAAAGAAGCATCACTTGCATGCATTCTTTCTTTTGCAGTTAACTGGAGTTGTTTATCTGCATCAATTCTAAACTGTACATCTTTATGATCTCTGTATGCGATATCATGCTGTTTACAAGCTTCATCTAATGGAGTTATTCCTGGATCACCACGTTCGTATCTTTCTTCAAGTTTAGTAAACAGTCCACAGTAATTATATCCTGGTAAATGCATGTCAGGCAATGGAATATTATTTAAAACCCAATTGACTTGTCCTTTACCATGTTTTTAGCTCTTCCAAAATGTGTGAGGAAGATTATTCAAAATTCGAATTAAGTATGGAATTCCTTTTGGATTGTTGTCAACTAAATCACTAAATTTATTAGTCAACATTTGCATTATTCCAACTTTTTCATTGTGATAATTCTTATTTCCAGATAGTTCTTCACCATGAATTACAGCTGATCTATCAATTAATTGTCTAATGTCTTTCATCCAAACATATTCAATTGGCTTTTCTGTATATTTTTTAACTAAGCCTTCGCCAGTTTTTTCATCTAAATCTGATGATGCCATTTTTTTTTGGAAAAATAAAATTCAACAATCTCTTTTATCAAATTTTTGTATTTATTACCTTTACTTGACTTTTATTTCATTTGGATTATTGTCAGAATATAATGCTCCTGAATCAATCAATATATCTGCATAATTTGACAGATCAGAACTTGTGAATAGTGTGTGCATATCATCCACAGTTATTTGTTTTTTAGTTAAAAGATTCATTAATCCATCAGTTCCTTCATATGTTCTATTACCAATTGTTAATTTATCGCCTTCAAATTTTACATGCAATCTACCAACAAATTTAAATGTACCACCAGGCTTTAATCCAAAAACTTTATCTACACTATGATGAATGAATTCTAACATTCTTTCACTATTTTTAAAAATCTTTCTGTTTTCTTTCTTCATCATAAATGTCTAACAACTTTGTTATTTCTGATTTGCTTAATGTATAATCTCTTTTATCTCGTTCATAATGTTTAATTACTTGAACATCGTTAAATTCATCAGAACAATGAGAAACCATTTGTTTTTCAACTTCTCTATCTTCATTAATTGCTTTCAAAAAATTGTCACATACGCCTTCAATTCCTTGTTTGACTTGTTCAATGGCATCAATAACTGGTTGATCTTCTTTTTTAAATTTTTCATATTGTTCTTGGTTGTTTTTTTCCGTTTTCTAAACTCTTCTTTTAACTGTTCTTTTACTCTCCTGTTCTGTCTGGCTTTTTCAACGATTTCTGATTCGTATTTTGCAAACATTTATTTAAGAATCAAAAAAATTAATGAAAAAAGAAATGTTGTATTTTATTTCTAAATTTACCTTCATTTGGTTTTCTAGACATATCTATTGTGATGAATCCAAACTCATCATTCCAACATTTACTACACATTTCTTTAAAATTATCAAACTTTATATCTCCACCAATAAACAAATGATAAAAATGATTTAGATTTGTGTTATTTTGTCTAAAGTTTAGGTTATCTCTTACTAGTTGTTTTGGTATTTTTGAATAAGTTTGACCTAAGTAAAAACAATCTATACCTTTGTGTCTACCTCTACTGAAATATTCTCTAACAACATCCTGATTCTCAAGAATAAAGTCATCAAAATCAACAACTAAATTGTCTAGGCATTGGTCTAATGGGACAATTTCTTCATTATTTCCAATGAATGTAGCTATTTTTTCTTCAATTTTTTCACATCCTTTCATAAATTCCAACTATTTTGTTTGATCTAAGCTTTTTGAATAAACATATAAATGATTAATTTTATTCCAGTTCAACCATCCTGGAGCTAAAATATAATTATCAATCATTAATGTAGTTTTTCCACAACCGCTTGGTCCAATTATTGCACATCTAATAGAAGTTGGTAAAAGATTACCTTGTTTATTTTTCGACTTCTTTTCTGGAAGTCTTATTTTTGGTTCCCAAACTGTTTTACTCATTTAATAATAAAATTTTTTAATAGTAAATGAGTTGCCTATTTCAGTTAAGTGGTAAGTCATCTGTTCTCAAAAAAGATTAACTGTTCCAATAAGGGACAGTTTTAGTGGTGTTTCATTAGTTGATTTTTATTCAACTTTCCTAACTCCAAATATTAAATCGAGAAATAATAAACTTTATTGTGATGGTGAAACGACAGAAATTCCTGTATGTAAGTATAGTTTGAAAAACTAATCAGATGAAATTTTAAACAGTATTGTTATTGAAAGTGATGTAAAATTGTATATGGATATAAAAGATAGTATTGGTAGTGTGCTTGGATTTAGTAATCAAGTTGTTCAAGCTGAAGAAAAAACTATTGCTAAAGATGTTCCTAAAATTATTTGAATTAATAAATATAAATTTCAGTCTTGCTAGTAGAATGTATGTAAAATAGAATGATCATTTTCACAGAGAAACTAATATTATTGCTTCATTCAAGCCTAATGCAGAATTTGGTGGACCAATAATTCATGAACCAAATTATCCTGTAAATATTACTATTTTCGATCCAATTCAGGACTTGGAAATTACTGTAACTGATGAAAACGATAATTTAACTGACTTTAATGGTGCTTGTGTAACAGCGATTTTAGAAATGTCTTAATATTTTTATTCTTAAATAAATCATGAACAAAGTCGAAAGTTATCAGTTTTATTCATTCCCTGTGAATATAAAGACTAAAAAGAATTTGAATCTCCCCAACAAGAGCACGGAGATTAATATAAATATTGGTGATGGTTGGGTTCATCCAAATCATGGTCAATTGTACATGAATTTCAGTATTATTGGAACTGATGGTACAGATTATCCAACTTATGATGGAAAATCCAATACAAAATTAATCGATAATTATGTAGCAAAACTATTTAATGTTATCACCATAAAGAAAGGTTACAATATTTTGTCTAGAATGGAATTTCCATTTATTTCTTCATCAGCTGTTATTCGATTGATTTCAACTATAGGCAATGAGTTAACCATGGAAGGCCATATTCTTAGTAATGGAAAAATGAAAAGTAAGAAAAATGAAGTACTTTATCCATTAGAATTATTTGGTGGATTTTTTAAAGATTATAAAGAAACAATGTTGAAAGGAGATTTAACAGTTATTTTTACATGGTCATCAAGTGCTGGAGATTCTATTCTTCGATGGTCTGATACAAATGATGCTGGTGTTGAAATAAAAGATACACTTCCAAAAGAAGGTAAAATTGTTGTAGAATCAATGGAAATTCGTGTACCTGTTGTTAAATTTGAACCAGAATATTCGCTTGAATTAGATAAAGATAGACTTAAAAAAACTAAAAATTCCCATATCTTTCTTTGAACTGCAGACTGTAGAGATTGCTGGATCAGACGAAAAAGAAATTTTGAGTTAGATATTACAAATTTCTATAACTCTGCAGAATTTGATATGCCTTATTTAATCTTCCAGACAAAAAGGAAAAATAATCAGCTCATTGACTCTTCCTTATTCGATCATGTTAAATTACAGAATACCTATATTAAAAATGGCAGAAACGAGATTTTTTCTCAAGAAATGTTGAATCTAGATCCGCCAAACAATTATTTAAAAGCTTATGATACTTTCTTGGATATTGAGAGAACTACACAATTGAATGGTGAGTCCATTCAACTTTATTGAAAATTATCCTATTTATGTTATAAATATGTCTAGAAGAATGAATGTATTAACTACACAGAAAACTACAATGAAGTTGTGTGCAAATTTTACTGATAAAATTCTGAAAGATACGCTTATGTATGTGGTAATGTATGGTAAAAAGAATTTGACAAATGATTTGCAGCATAGAATTTTAGTTGAAAATTTTTAGTTTTTGTTGTTGCATCCGTTTATAAAAAATTTTGTAGCTAGTGTGCGCAGTCTCGCAGTTTATAAGAGAATGAAGGACATCATTAAAAAATAACCTGCAACTGCACCCAAGTGACCCACTTACTACTTGCACGGTTGACAAAACACTCCACGCGGGCAACTCCCTCGATCCTCCACCTGCGTTTAGAGATATAATCCGTTTCATAACATTAACCCTGAAAAATATCCATAATTATGAAAGATCCCACATCCTACAACATTAACCCTTACGACCTACTCCATCTTACATCTCAATACCTATGCCACATATTCCCAAAATCAAGTCCATTTGAATTTCGATCGTCTAGAAACATTAGTCTAACCTGCTCATCAAACTCCAAAATATCCTTTCCCTATGGTCTAATAAACATCTTTTTATCCACACCATTCAACAACATGAAATCCACGCCCTCTTCCTCAACAAAACCTTTCTCCAAACTCACCATTCCACCTGCATGTCCCTTTGCGTCTTACATCACACTGATAATCCCCATTCTACTTTCCGTGGTGGAGTGGCCATCGCCCATCTCCGAAATGTACTCTCTACTCCCAAACCGCTACTCAGTGATGCAACTGAGCACCTCATGCTCACCATCTTTATCCCAAAACTCACATTAACCCTTGCCACTATCTACATCTGCCCTAAACATACCGCCTGTTACGATTTCCTGACCCCTGCAGATCGAACCTTCACCACGTGCATAATAGCAGCCAACCTTAACCTTCACTCCTGCATACAGGCCGAAAAATGGAGGGAGCGTCAGTTAATTTACCTTCTCTATGACCACAATATCTATCTCCCTGTCCACACTTGTCCTGACACAGATATTATCGCCGATGCCATTGCTGTCTCCCCCAACCTCTTGAGGTGCACTACAGCAGAAGCCCTAGATCCAACTGCGAGCGATAACCTACCTGTCCTTCTCCAGATGTCCCGCACAACTCCTAATCATCCACCCTGATATATTCAGGACTATTCCCATGCAAACGCGAATGCATACCATGCCCAAATTCATACCATAATATAAAGCCATGAATCCAACTTCAAAATCCTGATGATATCCAAAGGGAGGCTGACTTCTCACATTGCAACTTCTCGGATTCCATTTCTCACGATATCCATTTTCTACTACGACCATCCTACTCTTCCTCCACGTGCTCTTGCCCCGCTCCAGAAATCCCATCGTACATACAGAGAATTCCTTCATACTCATGACTGAGACACGCTCACACGCCACTGACAGCTCCAGTGACACATTTGCAGTTACTTACTAGACAAACGATGTTGGGACTGGCGCATGACATGCACTAAACTATACAAAGCATCTGTAAACTTTACGAAGTATTGGAAAGCATTCCACAGACTCTCCAGAAACAACCCCATTCCCACCTATTCCATCTTACATAACAACAGACCTCTTCCAGGCAACATCACCAAAGCCAACCACTTCACATCCTACCTGGAAGATACAATCACCATCCAACTCGTTCCAACTCTGATTACGCACAGGACCCTTCTGTGAATGAATGTACTAATGCAACTATCCCAACTCACACACCAAACTTCCAGTACTTCACACAGCAGTCCACGAACAGTACCAAACATACCAATAACAGCTGATGACATCACATGAACACTTGCTAAAAAGTGAAACACTGTGTCTGGTCAAGATACACTTACCTACTGCCGCCTTAGGGAATGTCCCAGAACTTATTACGAAACCCTTGTCATCCTTTAGAGTACCATCGTGTACACAGATTATTACCAAGAGCAGTGAAAAACGTCCAGAGTCCTCCTGCTTCTGAAACCTGATAAGCCACACTTGCACACATCATCATATCGATCTATCAGACTCATGTCAGTTTACAGCGAAATATTTGAAACTATTCCTACCCAACGATCCATCAGCATCTTGCAAACCACCTACCCATTCAGAATACCCAATGTGGCTTTCGTCCTAGGTACTCCATTGACAACCAACGGGTTTACCTTACTCACCTAATCTCCCAATAACTGAATAAATCGAAGTCCGTCATATTTGTCTTCCTTAATATCCAGAAAGCCTTCCACTGGGTATGGCATTCTGGACTGATCTTCAAGCTACAAACCTATGCCCTCCCAATTAATTACATCTGCCTTAAAGCATCCTTCCTTCAGCATCGTCCAACGTTTGTCACCATCAGACATGCCTGCTAGCACAACTTTCACCGTGCTGACGGTCCGCCTCAGGGCTCTGTCCTCTCATCCCTCCTTTACAACCTGTACACTGCAGACATTCCCAAAACGCCAGCGTGGCATACCTCCTGCAACATGCTGACAATACCGTCTATCTAGCCACTCATCATACCCTTCAACTCTCCTTGGCCTCCCTCCAACACAACCTGAGTCCTAATTGAGTGGTGCAATTCATGGAAACTTCAAGTAAACCCACAGAAAAGCCAAGCCATCATCTCTGGTTGCACTGTTCAGAATTTCCATATCTCTGTCTACAAGAAACCTATCCCACTGATTAACACAGTAAAATATTCAGGACTTACTCTCAACAGGAAACTAACATGGAACGCACATCTCCGTACCATCCAACACAAATCCCGAAACAAACTAAAACTAACAGGCCACATATGGGATCTACATCCGTCTACCATTATACTCACCGATACATCCCTCATCTGCCTCATCCTAACCTACACTAAGGTTACCTGGATCTCTGCCTCACCTAAACTCTATAAGTCCCTGAAATCCTCGAAAGACACACACACACACACACACACACACACTGCCTTGCCTTCAGCATCTGCCTACCTTCTCCAACTCGCATCCTGTACCAATTCATCCACTTCCCACACCTTCTTCTCTTCCTAGAGCACCTTCGGATCCAATATATTAATCACAAAACCCAGTCCCAGCACCCCGTTTTCCACCCAATAATCACCAGTGCAAGTATCCTGCTGTGTCACTACATCCAAATGCCACCTTCCGTGCACCTCCATCCATTATCTATTCTCCCCTGCCGGAATATTAGCCAATTCCCATTCCCCAATGATGAAATCTGTCCCAATATGTACCCCTCACTCCAGTCCTAATCACAATGCTCCAGCACACAACATTCTCCAATTTTTTCCTTCCCCCATCATCTGCCTTGCTGACCTTCAGTCGCTACCTGCAGTTCTACAGGCTCCCATAGGCATATTCGTCTCATACCTTCATCATGGTAATTTTTTCTTGTGTCATCTTGCATCACTATTACACCATGGCATCACTCATGTTCAAGAGTGACTATTGTAACTGAATTAAGAAACCATCAAACGATTTTTAAAAACCATCAGTCTCTTCATCTAAGTGTATTTTACAAATCCTTGTTTATTGTCACTTTTTTAATGTAAAAATGGTCACTATCATGCACCTATGTATTTTTACAAAATCGTCAAATATTATCACTTTTTACATGTTTTAACAATTTTTAATTACAGATTTTGTAACCTTTGACTGAAGAACAGTTTTTCCCACCACCAGCACAGCCCTGTTGTGGGGAATTGAAATAACAATAAAGAAAAAAGTCCATATTTGTACGAAAATGATTTTTATTGGACTCAAATGGTTTGCAGCATGTACACTCCTGGAAATGGAAAAAAGAACACATTGACACCGGTGTGTCAGACCCACCATACTTGCTTCGGACACTGCGAGAGGGCTGTACAAGCAATGATCACATGCACGGCACAGCGGACACACCAGGAACCGCGGTGTTGGCTGCGCAGCATTTGTGCACCGCCGCCGTCAGTGTCAGCCAGTTTGCCGTGGCATACGGAGCTCCATCGCAGTCTTTAACACTGGTAGCATGCCGCGACAGCGTGGACGTGAACCGTATGTGCAGTTGACGGACTCTGAGCGAGGGCGTATAGTGGGCATGCGGGAGACCGGGTGGACGTACCGCCGAATTGCTCAACACGTGGGGCGTGAGGTCTCCACAGTACATCGATGTTGTCGCCAGTGGTCGGCGGAAGGTGCACGTGCCCGTCGACCTGCGACCGGACCGCAGCGATGCACGGATGCACGCCAAGACCGTAGGATCCTACGCAGTGCCGTAGGGGACCGCACCGCCACTTCCCAGCAAATTAGGGACACTGTTGCTCCTGGGGTATCGGCGAGGACCATTCGCAACCGTCTCCATGAAGCTGGGCTACGGTCCCGCACACCGTTAGGCCGTCTTCCGCTCACGTCCCAACATGGTGCAGCCCGCCTCCAGTGGTGTCGCGACAGGCGTGAATGGAGGGACGAATGGAGACGTGTCGTCTTCAGCGATGAGAGTCGCTTCTGCCTTGGTGCCAATGATGGTCGTATGCGTGTTTGGCGCCGTGCAGGTGAGCGCCACAATCAGGACTGCATACGACCGGGGCACACAGGGCCAACACCCGGCATCATGGTGTGGGGAGCGATCTCCTACACTGGCCGTACACCACTGGTGATCGTCGAGGGGACACTGAATAGTGCACGGTACATCCAAACCGTCATCGAACCCATCGTTCTACCATTCCTAGACCGGCAAGGGAACTTGCTGTTCCAACAGGACAATGCACGTCCGCATGTATCCCGTGCCACCCAACGTGCTCTAGAAGGTGTAAGTCAACTACCCTGGCCAGCAAGATCTCCGGATCTGTCCCCCATTGAGCATGTTTGGGACTGGATGAAGCGTCGTCTGACGCGGTCTGCACATCCAGCACGAACGCTGGTCCAACTGAGGCGCCAGGTGGAAATGGCATGGCAAGCCGTTCCACAGGACTACATCCAGCATCTCTACGATCGTCTCCATGGGAGAATAGCAGCCTGCATTGCTGCGAAAGGTGGATATACACTGTACTAGTGCCGACATTGTGCATGCTCTGTTGCCTGTGTCTATGTGCCTGTGGTTCTGTCAGTGTGATCATGTGATGTATCTGACCCCAGGAATGTGTCAATAAAGTTTCCCCTTCCTGGGACAATGAATTCACGGTGTTCTTATTTCAATTTCCAGGAGTGTATGTTAGATAAGGAAGATAGAAGTGCAAAACAACATAAGAAAATAATGTGCTCCCAGAATATGTCATTCTGTGATACAGAAGGAGAATTTCACACATTACACACGGAGCTCAAGGAATGCCATGTATTGGTAGGAAATGGGCTTGTGAGTCATGTGAACAATGATATATGGATGACATCAGCTGTTAAAACTTTCCACCTGAGAAACCTTGACAATGCTGTGATGGGACGGGATGACCGAAGTGAATGCTGTGACTTGATATGCATTGGAGAATGTTTTGATGGGAGGGTACGTGGTGTGACATGACGTGATGTGATGGCCAGTGTGAGTTGGCCTTTATCCTGCATATGTAGAAAAGATGATGAACAAGATATTTATATACCCAATGTCTCCCTAGTATTCATGGAATTGATTTCAACAAATACTGTTTCCGGAAAGCTATAACTTTATTCACTAATGACTGAAAATGTCCCATCCAAGGAGTGAGATTTAAAAAAAAATAAAGAACGAAAACATAACAAATAATAAAAAACAGTCTCTGTTTGCTTTCACAGAATAAACAACAATGTGCATTGTGCACACTGCCCACTGCGGTAGAGTGGAGCTCTACGGAGGTAGGGATACTTGTATCATATGCATCTGTGGCTCCTCCTCCAAGGCTGTCAGATACGTTGAGGGCAGTGGGTTCTCTACCCATGTCATCTCTTCTTCCTGCCATACCAATGGTACAGGACTATTTGTATCAGTCCTTGCTGTCCTGCCTCTCTCTCAGGCAGCATATGGGCATGTTTCCCTCAGTCTATGGAGACTCTTTGCTCCTTTCCATAAAACTCTGTCTCTCGCTAATACCTTGTATGGCCCAGAGTAAGTTGTTGTAGGGGTGATTGTATTGCATCTATCTGTAAGCAAACATGGGAACAGTACCCTGTGTCTCTGTATACAAACTGGGTGCACACTCCTTGCTAAGAACATGGAGCCAGATGCAGTACGGAAATGTGTTCTCGCACATGGTGCAGAATGTAGGGCATCCCTCTCTCCATTGCTTTTGAAGGTGCAGCAAAAATTTCTGCTGGCAGGCATAAGTCATTCCATATTTCAACTCTGCTGTGAAAGCTCCTAAATTTGGATTGCAAATTGTCTGGAATCCCAACAACACCACTGGTAATCCTGCATTCCAATTCTTGGCATGGCACATCAAGGCAGCCTTCAAGGTCCTGCGCCAATGCCATTACTTTGTGGGTGGTAGGCTGTCACGTGGTGGTGCTGGAATCCACACAATTTTGCCAGCTCTAAGTCTAAGGTCGATTCGGACTGGCAGCCCTGATCTGTGGTCACATGCAAGGGGCAACCAAAACGAGCAATCCAAGTCGCCAAAAACACTTGCACCACCATCTCTGTCAATATGTTAGCCAATGGCACTGCTTCTGGCCATTGCATGAACTAGTCTACAGCAGTAAACAAATAACGGTACCCTTCGGAGGGTGGCAGCAGTCCTGCAATGTCTAGCTGAATGTGTGCTAACCACTCTGTAGATGATAGAAACTCTTGTACTGGTTTGTGTACATGTCGTCTGAGCTTGCATTTTTGGCATGCCATGCTTGGCCACACAACACGTTTTTGCCCACCTATAGCAATCTTTTTTAATGCTTGGCCACACAAAACGGCCCATCAGCAGTATTACATTACTGTTCGCACTGAGTTGCTCTAGCTCGTGGATGCTACTGATGGCTTCTGCAGCTTTTCAGGTTTGTCTCATGACACGTGGTGCCAAATGCTAATCTTCATCCGCACTGGCCTCACTTTCTGGAGTTTCAGTTCAGTAGTGGTGTCCTGCCAGCACTCTCGTAGTTGAGGGTCTGTGGTCTGTGCAGTTGCCAATGACTCATAGTCTGTTGTCTGAGAGACGATATTGATCCTTGACCAGAAATCTGCCACAACGTTTTCTGCTCCCTTTATACGACGCAAACCTGTCATGAACTGCCAAGAAACTCTAATTTTCCGGCTTGTCATGGAGAGCAGTCGTCATTAGATTTTCTGAATATGAGTGTGATAGGTTTGTGGTCTGTATAACGCTCTAGCCTCAATTAGGGACAAAAATACTTTACAGCTTCATGCATTGCCAGAAGTTCTCTGTCATATGTACTCCATTTGACCTGCACTGCTGTGAGTTTTCGTGAAAAGAAACCCAGAGGCTGCCAATTGATAGAGGGCTGCCCCTATTGCCTGCTGGCTTGTGTCAACCACTGTAGTCAACAGAGCATGCAATACCAGGTGTCCTGCTGCCAATGGTGCCTGAACCTCAGCTGCCCGTGGCAGTTATCAACAGTAGAAATTTACTGTTCCTAAAAATCTTCTAACTTCTTAGTAATCTGTTGGTTGAAGTATTTCTTTAGTAACGGCTATTTTATCTGTCAGGGGTCATACTCCATCTGACGACACTTTGTGACCCAAAAATGTCACCTGCCGCTATTAGAAGGTGCATTTCTTCTCATTGATAACTATTCCATATTGTTTAATTCTTTCGGTAATGGACCTGAAGGATCCTTTATGCAACTGTTTCGTCTCTGAGTGCACCAATATATCGTCTATGTACACGAAACGACAGTTTAAAACCTGTAGTATCTCGTCCAAACAACTGCTGCCATGTCTGCACTCTGCTTTAAGGCCAAAAGGCATTCAGACGTACTCCAAGAACCCAAAAGGTGTTGTGACTGCGTCCCTAGTATATCCACAGCTGAGACTGATATCTGATGATATGCCTTCTTACAGTCAATCGTACTAAAGATTGTCAATCCTGGGAAGACATTAGTAAAATTCCTGAGTGTGGGTACCATAACTGTCTGGACCTGTGCGGGGATTTAACTTCCGATAGTCACCACAATGTCTCCAAGTATCGTCCTTCTTTTTTACTAAGTGTAACAGACTTGCCCATGGGCTGTCAGAACTACATAGCACACCTGGTTGTAACAAATCCTCGAATTTGCCCTTTGCCACTATAAAGCAATCTAGAGCTAACCTTCTTGATCATAGTGATGTTCAAATGTGTGTGAAATTTTATGGGACTTAACTGCTAAGGTCTTCAGTCCCTAAGCTTACACACTAACTAACCTAAATTATCCTAAGGAAAAGCAGACACACCCATGCCTGAGGGAGGACTCGAACCTTCGCCGGGACCAGCTGCATAGACCATGACTGCAGCGCCTTAGACCATAGTGATACTGGCTGACCAGGCATCGCTCTAATGTGGTGCACTGTGTTATGTGAGAGCGTTGGCTGAAGTGCCCTTGTGCTGCCATTTTCGCCCTGTGCCACCTCTTTGTGCATGCAGCCTATGGTGCAATGTATGTCTCATCCAGACGACCATATAACGACTTCATCATCTCTTTTAATTGTGTAGTACAGGTATTTATCTCGATTCTCATTGCACAGGAAGTCGGCGACTAATATCGCCTCTGACACTTCTCCAAGAACAAAATTCCACTGGAAACTTTATCTAAATCCTCAGTCCAC